>NC_066265.1:31112196-31415227 GCF_905404315.1 Leptidea sinapis
AGGTGGTTGGAGCACCGGCAAAGAACGCCGGAGGTCGTGGGTTCGAGTCCCGCATCGTTCATAAAATTTTGTTGTTTTTCAAATTTTATTTGTGAATTAATCCTAGAAGTGAGGGTTATCACTTTAAAAACATAACAAATTGTTTAAATTACGTATTTTATAGTTTCGAGAATATTGAATACAATTATTAAATTGTTATAATAATTAAGTGGATAATAGAATTATTATCAAGCGGCTAGATCACATACCATCATAAGAACCGTTTCCTGTGATGAAAGGTCACTAAGACCTCATTGCTAATGAATGTGTAATAAGGAAACATGATGATGTAACTAAGTTATTGTATTCTTGAGATTTTTTACTCTCTGGTGCATATACTTGATAGCTTAATCACTTGTACTCTTTGTTTTGTTCTAGTCATAGATGTTTTATTTAACTTCAAACTATTCACAAACTTAACTGTATTATCCTTTGCAGAGGACGTGTCATGCCTGGACCCTCTGAGGATCCTACGCCTTTTAAAAGTAATAGGTCTCGAGGATATAATTAAAATCTCGGCACAGTAACACACCTAGTTAGTAGCCTCGATTCTCCTCCTTATCTTTTAAGTTTGAGAGCAGGCGCGATAACGCAAGAAGGGGGCACAATAGATCCTAGGATTTAAGTGCATTGAAATCCCCAATTCATAATAATAATAATAACTGTATTAATAATTAATTAATGTACTATGTATATAGTACCTATTTATGATATGACTTATCCCTCGACGCCAGGATATCGTTACGATCAGGGACATACCGTATATTAGGGGTGAATGTGTGATATTCTCGTTTTGTACTCAGTCAAGTATATTTTTGCACGGTAAAATATATTATTACTAGCTGCCCAGACAGACGTTGTTCTGTAGATAATAAAAAAAAAATACTGTTTTATAGGAATTTGCCAATAATATTTCAAAAAATCAAGAATTATTTCGTAAAAAATGCTCCCTGTTGTTATAATGAAATTGTTTCACAGCGGAACTGTCAAACCGTGCGTCACTAGATTCTCTCATAGAGAATGTGTCCATACAAAACAAATATTGAAAATAAAAATAATTATGAGTCCCAAATCGAAATAAAAACTATCCTATCTCTCAAGTTGGACCAAACTACACTCCATGAAGTAATCCCCATTAAAATCCGTTCACTAGTTTAGGAGTCCATCGCGGACAAACAACGTGTCACGTAATTTATATATATTAAGATTTAATCGTAGTATTACCCTTGTTTTCTATTCTGCTGTCACGGCAAGGTCATTTATGCTTCTGCGGTAGGACTCTGCGGACCTGAACTCAACACTCCGATTTCAATGAATCATGAACTTAATGAAACGAACATAGATATCTAAACTTTGTTTTATTTATCTACTATTATTTTAAATTAAATTATTATTTTAAATATAAAACTAAAATAAATAAAAATGAAACTTATTTATCTAGGACTAATAAAATAGCAAATTCTAACTACAAAATACTATATTTTTTTATAAGTATAATATTTTTTTTTATGTAATTAAAAATAAATTACTAAAAAAAAGTGTTTTAATATTAATTATTATACACGTAAATGAACATTTCTACTTTTGATTTCCAGATTTAAAATGAAGCAAATAGTATACCTGAGCGCCATTTTGGCGATAGCTGTAGCCCAAAATGCACCAGTAAGTTAATATAACTTGTTTTTGTATTTAAATATTTGATCTTTTTTTGCGGTATGGAAGACAGTTAAGATGGAAGGACCATACCAAATTAAATCAAGATAAAAGCACGAACGCACCGTCGATCGGTATATTGTTTCCACTCCAACTCGACCAGTGGGAAGCTCCTTTGCACCGGATGCCGACTAGATTATGGGTACCACAACGGCACCTATTTCTGCCGTGAAGCAGTAATGTGTAAGCATTACTGTATTTCGGTCCGAAGGGCGCCATAGCTAGTCAAATTACTGGGCAAATGAGACTTGACAACTTATGTCTCAAGGTGACGAGCGCAGTTTTAGTGCCGCTCAGAATTTTTGGGTTTTTCAATAATCCTGAGCGGCACTCCATTGTATTGTACAGGGCCTATTAATTACCAACAGCTGAACGTCCTGCTAGTGTCGTCACTTATTTTCATAATTTTTTTTATTATAAATTTGTATTTTAATAATGTTCTCAATCTACCATACGGATCACCACAGGAATAACAGGGGCGTTTTCAGCCTTTTAGTTGGAATAACGTAGTATTTAAAAAGTAAGCGGACAGAGGTATATCTTTTACGATAGAACGGAGTCCTTCGTAGACGTATCCGACACACAATATACTTATAATATGCCAATACCTTATACAAACGATATTCGTAATTGTAAATTTTGTAAAATTAAAAAAGTTGATAACCAAATTCCAGGCTCCTCTTCAAGCTAGAGTTCGCATTTCGGATCCTTTCAATGATAACCAGATCCAGGGCAACTTGACCTTCACCCAGCTGGATGAGCACAAGGTCCGCGTGGAGGGCGTCATCGCAGGTCTACCACCTGGACAGTACGGCTTCCACGTGCATCAGAAGGGAGATATCACGGGAGGATGCTTATCAACTGGACCTCACTTCAATCCTGAAAATGTAAGTTTAAGCATATTTTGCTCAATCGCAAATGTTTGAAGACGCCACCTATTCTTTTATTAATTTAATTTTCTAATAGCTGTATTAAAAGGGAGTAATAGTTGATGATGCCTGGATTCTTGAGTATTGAGAAATAATCGAATCATGGTGACTAATTCCTCGTCTCGTGGTGAATAATTCCTCGTCTCATGGTGAATAATTCCTCGTCTCATGGTGAATAATTCCTCGTCTCGTGGTGAATAATTTCTCGAATTATGGTGAACAATTCCTCGTCTCGTGGTGAATTATTTTCACGAATGATGCTGAATAATTCCTCGTCTCATGATCAATAATTTTTGGAATCATGGTAATAATTCCTCGTCTCATGGTCAATAATTTCTGGAATCATGATAATCATTCCTTGTCTCATGGTCAATAATTTCTCGTCTCATGGTCCGTGAAATTTTTGAAGATTTTCTCGAAATGGAATAACTCGATTGAACAGAACATATTCTTAAATTTTTAGACATTATAAATTCATCATATTTAATTACCTATTTGATCGCAGTTTCATACTCGTGTTTTCAATAATTTACTTAAGTAACAAAAAACATATGATTTTGACACTAGAAAATAATTAGAAACGTCATTAGTTTGAAACGCAGCATCCGTGGCTTTATCTGGCAGTTATTTTAATATCGGTGCAATTAACCTTTTAAGAGATATGTGTATGTATTACACTATGGATATAGAATATTATGTTGAAGATATAAATATTATATATTTATTATGTTTAAATGCATAAGATAAGTAATCATATATTATACACTGTGTTGAAACGTTAATCTTTCTGATTAATATAAACATTTACAATTATCGATACCTACCTACTAATTGCAAGATCTTCATAGTAATAAGTTCATTGCATTTTTCATTTGTAGAGTAAATTTTAAACTTTTAAGGCTTTGAAGACTACTGGCATTACTAAGCCCGCTGAGTTTGTTGCGCCCATTCTTCTCAGGCCTGAGGCATTCACTTTGGAATGGGTGGTAGTTTTTTTGACTTTCAATAAGTGATTTCACATCCTATTTTGAATAAAAATATTTGAATTTGAATAAGGTATTAATATTGAAATATCCTCGAATCTTTGTAGGTATATCAATTAGATAATTTGTACGTCTAGAAAGTCTCCTGCTGTTAGACAAGCGATAAAAACAGGCCAGTAATATTAGTTTAGTATGTGTGACAAGCTACGTCTTACACTCGCGATTTCTATGACATTTCTATGACACTAAAACACAAAGTGTGTTAGTGTGCGTGAATTGCTCAAAGTAGAGGTTAGTTAAAGTCAATTTTTTTCGAGGTTTTCACAGCTGTCATAGTCTATCTAGAGTCTAGACATATTAATGATCTAAGGTAAATCTCCTTAATACCAGTATATTTTGTTCAAATCATGAGTAGTACAAAATACATTTACATCAAAGTACTCACATTTACCAGAATCTTCTCTTCTGAGTTACAAATACTTTTATTTATTATACATAACGTTCAAATTAAATACTGCAGATTGCGATATTGCGAGACTGATGCGGCGATCCATGACCGCCTGTCGCACCAACGTGTCTATTCTATGAGCACTTAACGTCAAAACTAGACTTTCCACAATATGCCTTCGTAGGATGCTGGAATTCTATGGACATATTGCTTGTAAAGAGGGTCATAATCTGCAACAGCTGATGGTGACAGGCAAGGTAGATGGCAGGCGTCCCAGAGGACGCAGTCCCACGAGATGGTCGGACCAAATACGATCTGCTCTAAACATCAACTTCCATGATGCCCTTCATAAGGCTAAGGATCGCAGCAGATGGAGGGGAATCGTAGAGGAGAAACTGATGCAGCGGGGGAGTCACGACCCTCAGTAATGAGGAAAACGACGCGAGGAGGAGACGTTTAAATTATAATTCACTTACTACGCTGCCCGTCTCAGCAATCTCTAGTATATTGGCCTATGAAACTTAGTTCTTCACGCATTCCTTCTCGTGCAGCTTACAGTCGCCACTTGAAATGACCTTGAAGACTTAGATCTTTTTGTTCTGATTTGGTCTTTTCAAAGTCCATCTAGAAAGACTTTCTTGCAACTTTTTCAGATGATCAATAATTTTGATTATTGAATTTTCTATAACTTTTACTACAAATATTTAATTTGAACCAAAATACATGGACAACTGAGCCAACCGCTCAAAGCGCTCGGACGGAACCCAAGAGGAGCGGGTTAATATACGGGTCGGATATATTTTGGTACAAATTAAATATGTATATTTAATCCCAGAATTGAGAGATATCAAGTTACAAATCTTTTTGTTTTGTAGAAGGACCATGGACACCCTAACGATGAAAACCGCCACGTTGGCGACCTGGGAAACATAGAGTTTGATGAGAACAGCGTGAGCAGAATAGACTTCGTCGACAGCATGATATCTCTCTACGGACCTCATTGTATCTTGGGCCGTGCTGTGGTCCTCCATGAGAAGCAAGATGACTATGGCCGCGGACGTCACCCTGACTCCAGGAAGACAGGCAACGCCGGAGGAAGAGCTGCTTGTGGAGTCATTGGCATCTTGTAGGATAATAAATATGTTGCAATATAAAATAAATAGTCTTAAGCATAACCCGATAAGAAATTTACAAATGAGATTTAAATTGAGATTAGGATGTCTGTGATTTAAGGCCATAACAAATAAATTGTCCTTTTTTAAACGAGTTTGTTATTTCATATGCAGACTGTGTAGGCCAGTACTTATATATTAAGGACGACAAAATTTATAGACATACTTATTTAAATAATTGTTATGTTTTTAAAGCGATAACCCTCACTTTTAGGATTAATACCCAAATAAAATTTGAAAACAAAATTTTATGAACGATGCGGGACTCGAACCAACAACCTTTCTTTGCTCAACTCTCAGGTTGTGGCTTCATCTACAGGATCTACATCACAAACAAACCATACAAGATTTTATGACGATACGTCACTCGAACGGTTAGCTCAGTTGACAGAGTACTCGCACGGAACGGGAGAGGTCGTTGGTTCGAGTCCCGCATCGTTCATAAAATTTTGTTTTCAAATTTTATTTGTTACATACTTATTATCTTATCTAAAATAGAAAAGCACTTGTATAAAAATGCGAAATGATACACACCTTGTATTATTACATAATAATACGCTTAGTCTCACAACTCAAGTCAATGTACTAAAATTCTTCTTATGATTGCAAAATTCTTGATCTAACCATAATTCTAACTGGCTTTTGGATGCGTTGTTGGAAAGGTACTTTGATGGAGGGTAGTTCTACCCTTATAATACTAAAGCAGATTTCCAAAGCTTCCTGGCAAGCTTACGGTAACCAGAATAGAGAATAACGTAGGTTAGTGTGAGGAACCGGCGAATATAAAAATATAATATAATAATATTGAAACACTTTTACACAAATTATCTTGCCCCAAACTAGGCATAGCCTGTACTATGGGTGCAAGACAACGATATATTTAATACAATATACTTACTTAATTACATAAATACAAATAAACATACACAGTAAAAAACATATACATAAATAAAAACTCGGAAAAAAACATTCATATTCATTATAATATAAATGATTGCATCTACCGGGATTCGAACACGGGACCTCTAGCTCAGTAGGCAGGGTAACTAACCACTGGGCTATAGGGGTCGTATAATATCGAATATCTAACTAATGTTCATCACTCGAACATAATATGAACCGGGAGGGTACCGACTCTGCCAGAGAAAATCCCTCCATACTTTTCTTGCTCGCTCGGGCCACCCATCGTGTTCTGGGGAGTGGCACAGAGTCACTTGTCGCTGAGAGCTAACATGTATATATGACTCCATTTATAATCTGGATTTGCGCAATCCACTCCAGAATCCACACACATCAGGTATATCCACTGATACTTCAACGCACCAACGTCTTGAGTCCTCACGCTCTTAGGCAAGATATATGCCATGCCTATGCATATCAAATATAATAATAACGAATTAACAATAGACTTACAATATAATAGCCAATAGACAACAATGCATGGACGAGAGAAAATCATATCTAACGGAGATACAACAAGAAAGAAAAGGTAAGTGAATCTGTTGTTAGAGCGCTTACGCACTACGTCCGATCCGAATCCGACCCGTACCCGTGAAAATACGGTCCGGTGGTAGTCGTAGAACTATTTCTAACGGGAAGAAATCGGATGACGGAAGCCGGATCTAGTGCGTAAAGTAGAAAAAGTTCTACGACTACTTCGGACCGTGTTTTCACGGATACGGATCGGATTTGGATCGGACGTAGTGCGAAAGCGCTCTTAATGTAACCGATTTGGATTGACAACCTCCTTACGGCCGTTCCCAATATTCAGTCTATCTCCTACTTGAGATGAAAATCGTAACTATCGTTGACTTTTCTGTCCCAATAAACTTATCGACGGTAACTCACCTTATCCGTACACGCTGTCTGTCAATGGGACGACGTATAGCTTACCTGCGATAGAAGTTTGTATGGAAATTTCAATTCACGCGTCCCAATATGAGGCCATAAGAATGACATATCGGGTATATTGGGACAGCTTCAGATTATTGACTGCTAATTACTGGCAGTAGATGGTAGTAATTTATCTCTATCTGTAGATAGTTTATTGGGAACGCCCGAGTATTTTGAATATTAAATAACTAGCTAACGCATACGTTGACAATTCAAAATTATCGGGCTGTTAGGTTGTTTATACGGTAGTATCTTCTAAGTATGTGCAATTAACAGTAACTTGATATTTACGTGGCTAATGATATCATTATGTGAAAGTTCATCAACGCTTCTTTCGAGTGGCTTTTTCTTTTTTTCAGTTGCTCACTACTAATAATACTAATAATATTTTTAATTATTATAACACTTTTAAACTTTGAACACGATTCATATATTGGATGTAGTACCTTACAAACTAATTTTATATAATATATATTACAGCTATTATGAAATACACAAATAAAATTTGAAAAACAACCCACGACCTCCGGCGTTCCGTGGCGGTGCTCTAACTAACCAACTGAGCTAACCGTTCGAGTGACATATCGTTATATAATCTTGTATGCTTTGTTTAACTCTCAGGTTGTGACTTCATCTACGATTTCATGACGACCTGTATAGCCGAATGGTAAGCGATCCTACCTACTAAGCTAGAGGTCCCGGGTTCGAACGTGTATTTGCACTTAGATATAATTTTATATTTTAAAAAGGCCCGTTGAGTTGCTGGACGTAACCTGGGCTACTCAGTTATGGTAGTAGATTCTGAATTATCCTTTAAGTGATACATGTTATTAAATAAAAATATGGTGACGCCAAAATCACACCTTTGAGTTTCAAAATTACTGAACTAAAACCCTTCTACTTTATACGGTTTCCCCCGACAGCAACACTCCGCAATCGTATTTTACAAAAATTGGCATCCATTGTTCGCCATGTATGATCAGGTGGCGGTCTTCTCGTGTTACTTGCAAAGCGAAAAGTTAAAGGCTGGAAAGGAAAAAGAAGAAGTTCTTTTAAATTTGTAACGTACATGGCGCGTTTATCTGTGAGGAGGCTACTTTGCACAGGATTCCGGCTAGATTATGGGTGCCACAACGGCGCCTATTTCTGAAATTTCTTCTATAAATACGTATGCGTAGGTAGGTACATATTCTGAAAAGATGATCCCAGTCTTTAAATTACAGCGCCCTCACATACTGAGTGTGTGGCGGTAATGCACATACTCCAGAGTGACTGAATATAATAATAATAAAATATTTTATTTGAAACTAAAGTATTATACAAAATAAAGTCATGATTAAATTAAATTAATAGGAAACATATTATAGATACTTAGATAACTATTAAAACTAAGCGGTAGACAGAAGCTCCAAATAGGCTCAACATCATAATGCTAGCACATAATAGAAAATCTTCCACTTGAGACCGTCTGTGATCTCACAACCATCCTAACACTTATACGATACGTTATTAATAAACCAATTTTTATGACGCTTTGACTTGCGACTTAAACGGTTACTCGGTATTATGTCACATCCAATTGCCAATTCCGTGGCCATCTGGAGGGCAAAGCCAAACTGGCTTCAAGGAAACTGGGCGTCATAAATAGAGCACGGCAATACTTCAAGTCGGCCCACATTCTAGCGCTCTACAAAGCGCAGGTCCGGCCTCACATGGAGTATTGCTGTCATCTCTGGTCTGGCGCACCCCAGTATCAGCTCGATCCATTTGACCGTGTGCAACGCAGAGCAGCTCGAATTGTCGGGGACCCAGTACTCTGTGAACGGCTGGATCACTTGGCGTTGCGTAGAGACGTCGCTTCATTGTGTGTCTTCTACCGCATTTATCACGGGGAGTGTTCCGAAGAGCTGTTCAACCTGATTCCTGCCGCCGAATTTCACCTTCGAACGACACGCCACAAGTTACGATATCATCCTCACCATCTGGATGTGTGGCGGTCCTCCACAGTGCGGTTTTCAAGGAGCTTTCTTCCTCGTACCACGAAGCTGTGGAATGAGCTTCCTTGTGCGGTGTTTCCGGGACGATACGACATGGTTACCTGCAAGAAAAGCGCGTATACCTTCCTTAAAGGCTGGCAACGCTCTTGTGATTCCTCTGGTGTTGCAGGAGAGTGTGGGCGGCGGTGATCACTTAACACCAGGTGACCCGTACGCTCGTTTGTCCTCCTATTCCATAAAAAAAAAAAAAAAACATCCAGAAGACACTTGTGTTGTCTACTCGTTCTGCGGAATAACTCAAATGTCTCGACCAGTATCATTTACCAGTGGGAGGCGCCTTTGAGACGGATGCTGGCTAGATTATGGGTACCACAACGGTGCCTATTTCTGCCGTAAAACAGTAATGTGTGAGCATTACTGTGCTTCGGTCTGAAGGGCGCTGAAGCTGGTGAAATTACTGGGCAAAAGAGGCTTGACATCTTATGTCTCAAGGTGACGAGCGCAGTTGTAGTGCCGCTCAGAACTTTTGAGTTATTCAATAATCTTGAGCGCTCAGCACTTTTGAGTTATTCAATAATGCAGTGCGCATTGTAATGGGCATTGCGTATCAAATACCATCAGCTGAACGTCCTGCTCGTCTTGTCCCTTATTTTCATAAAAAAAAAAAACGAACGAAGCGTCAACGCTGTGTCAACTGTCAAATAAGCAGTCAATCGGTCAATATGCTCAGCGCAATTCTCAAGGAACTTTCTTCCCCTAATAGTCATTCTGCAACGTTTATACCAAAATGTTTCCAAGTATATGAATGCATTTAAAAATAACAAGTAGCGGTGATCACTTGCGTACAGGTGACCGGTACACTTGTATGATATCCAATTTCTACAAATTATTCGCACACAGCAAAGCTATATAAATCTAATTAGGCCTCGCGACTGTCCCAAATTGCAATAAAAATCGCGAATTTACAAAATTAACAAGTTTACAAGGTACACATATTTCTAAAAAAAATATGCTCCTATATCGACCGCTAGAGGCGCTGTACAGATTTACTTGAAAACATTTGACGAAGGGCGAAAAACAAAACAAAATTGAAATTAGTTTTAAAGTTTTACTATGCAAAAAATAGAGGGGACAAACAATAAATATTAATCTGATGTATCAAGAAGTAAGATGTAAAACAAGCTTTTTTTTAGCTAATGAGATGAAAAGTTATATGTGTCAAGTACAAAGTATTTGGAATCTCCTGAAGGCTTAGATAATTTATGCGTCTAGATAGAGCCTCATGCATGCATGCAACGCATGAAACAGGCCAGGTTTAATACTTTAGTGTACATGAAAAGTTATGTCTTACACTCGCGATATGTATGCAACTTTGTACTAGTTGTGCATTGCTCAAAATAGAGTTTAACAGTTTAGACTTTTTTTCTACGTTTTCACAAGTTTCATAGTCTATCTAGACATATAAATGATGTAAGGTCCTAACTTAAAGTCACTCTTTACTCTCATACCCATACAAAAATTAACCTTTCACTCTTGAACACATTAACCTCTTTGTTTTATGTACTTGGAACGCTAGATGGCGCTTTATTCGTTATTAAGAAATATTCATTTAAATTTCCCATAACATGTCTGGCGAGTAAATATGTCAGATGATCATGAACACCATAGAATTACAATATAATAGCGTAAAGCAATATAAAGCGAATCTATACTTACTATAACCGATTTTGATTAACAAGTCGTATACACTATTTTCACTGAACTGGCGGCTGTCAAAGTGCTTTTGTGCCTGTTTGTTATTCGCCATTTTGGCGCTGTTAGCCATATAGCGAGAGTCTACAACTACAACATTACGACCTCAGCTAAACAAACATCGATAGATTTTTTACGTTGATTCCTGAAGTATATATAACACGAAAAACGAATGAAATTAATTTAAAATGCAAAAATACTTCAGAGTACTGTACGCTTCTCTCGCAGTCATTTGTATTGTACGTCAAAATTAGTTCCCTGGACGCTCGCGAGTGGCGCTTCAAATAGATAAAAAAAATTGCTGTCAAACACATGGAATAGCCTGTCCAGTGGTATTTATACAGGCCAGTGACTATCTAAAGCACACATTGACAAAATTGTTCACGTCGGGTTGTTAGGTTGGTCACATGGAACTTTTTCTTATCTTGATAAATATCTTCTAAGTCCTTTTCTGTACCCCTGACAATATACGTACATTGACATGTAAATTCCATAATATTCGGTAGACTAGTTTAGGCATGAAGTGGTAACTAACAAAAAGACATTTGTATTTTTAATATGAGTAAGAATGGTAATAACTCAAGTCATTGGTTTAATTTCACAGGAATCAAGATAACTCTTGGAATAATTCTGCTGGAAGAAGTCTGTTGGCTCCCATCCTCATCACGGCTGCTTCACTGGTCGCATTACTTTATTAATGCATAATTAAATAAGAATGATTTAAGTTGTAGTGTTATTATTATTATTAATATTTATTATTGTTGTGTTATCTATTGTGAATTATTTATTTAACAAAAATCAATTATAAGAAAAGTAATAAACAATCTAATTATGACTCCAATTTTTCCCTTCAATTTTCTTCACCGAAGTTTTCCGAATCAGCCTTGCCAATAAACGCGGGAAACGTCCGAATAAACCAATCATAAGCAAAATGTCTATTTGTAAACATTTTGCATACTCAGTTTTAACTGACTACCAAGTTTATTTGTAAGGCCGTATGCCGTTGCCAGTAGGAATGTTTAATAAATAAATTCTTCATGCTTCACAAATGTAAAGCCTGCGATAGCAAGTACTGTACGTTTGCCAGTTTTTCCAGTACTCTAACTTAAAATAAATCTTATCGACGGCAATCAGCATAGCGAAACTCTATAAGAAAAAAGGTCCCATAGTATAGTGCCTATCCGTCGCCACTGTCGCAGACCACCAGTGAACCACCGCGTTTGGCAGTCAACAGATTGGGATAGGATGCGTTCCTTTTTTGCATTCTACCCTCGGGGCAAGGTATGCTTGATACTGCAGGGCATGACTTTTTTCATACCAAGCTCTGTAGTACCGATCGGTGGCAGATCACAGCCCTGGTTCGAAGCGCCAGTTAAAGCAGCATCTGACTGCAAAAAACAGGCGTATCGAACTTGGGTTGTAGCGCTGGGCTCAAAGGATCCTAACTGCAAAGTTCTGAAGAGGAAAGACAACCGTGCCTCCAGATGTTTTAAGCGGCAAATCGCCCGTGCGAAATCGAAGCACGTCGCCAAAATTGGCGAGCAACTTTCCAGTTACCCGACAGGAACACGCAAGTTCTGTTCGTTGTCGAAAGCTGCTCTTGGTAACTTTAACCAGCCGTCCATGCCGCCGTTGCACATGATGAATGACACCCTGGCCCATACGGTAAAAGAGAAAGCCGATCTCCTGTGCACTCTTTTTGCCTCCAACTCGACTCTTGACGACAACGGAAAAACACCGCCGACGATCCCGTGGTGTCAGAGCTCACTGCCTGAAGTACAGTTCTGACAGAAAACTGTTCGGCGAGCTCTGTTTTCGTTGGACGTCAGGAAGTCGAGCGAACCGGATGGCATTTCTCCAATCGTACTTAGATCGTGTGCCCCTGAGTTAACGCCGGTGCTAACGCGTTTATTCCGGCACTCTTATTCAAAAGGCGTAGTCCCTGACTCATGGAAGTCAGCCCTTGTCCATCCGATCCAAAAAAAAAAGTAGACAGTTCGGAACCGGCAAACTACAGGCCTATTGCTATTACCTCCCTGCTCTCTAATATCATGGAGAGCATAATTAACCGCCAGCTCTTGGTATATCTAGAATGTCACCAGTTGATCAATGACCGGCAGTACGGCTTTCGCCATGGTCGGTCGGCAGGCGATCTTCTGGTATACCTAACACATAGATGGGCGGCGGCGACTGCATTGTAATGGGCAGGGCGTATCAATTACCATCAGCTGAACGTCCTACTCGTCGCAACCCTTATTTTCATAAAAAAAATCCCCTTATGGGTGAAATATCATAAAATCCTCATAGCAAACTTCTACTTGGCGAAAGGAATATTCCGGATTTCATGTCTCTACGCCTGATGGTTCCAGATATATAGTGATGTGTTGGTGAAAATCTCAAGACAACAGATAATAGCAAAAGATAAAACGTCAATGGTGCAATATGTAGATCGTTGACCGTTACCACAGCGCCACGCTCCTGCGATTCCTCTGGGATGCGGTTACAGTAGAGTATGGCCGCGGTGAGACATACCATTAGGTGATCATTATTTAAGCTCGTTTGTCCTCTTCCATAAAAATAGATTCTAAGACTTATTGAGAGGTTTCTCTTTGAAAATCAAAATAAATCTAATCATAGTATAAGAAGAATCCATACATTCATCGGTTACATATAATATTCGTACTTGCTCTATATAAGTCATACTTAAAGTATGTCACTGGAAATAATGATCTAAGTATTTATAATTAATTCGATTGCAGAACCTGCAATTTATCATCGGAGAACCTTTTCGTATTAAACATTTTACCATCGATTGTTACTTTTCACTACGCGACTGAAAGGTCTTGTTGAGACAAAGTTCTATTTGCGCTATTGGCTGTCTATACGCAAGGAAAATGCATGTCAATAAATTTATATTCCCACGCTACACGTTGTCAAGCGAAGCGATATGCAAAGCGATAAGATGAAGTATGAGCGGTCATAGATCATCCTTTCATCTTTCTGGGTTTGTTTGTTATGGATGGCAAAGATGGTAAGCAGTGGTGAGGCAACTGCTTATGGACATCCACAGCACCGGAACTTTAAGTTAGGAATATTCTCTAAGCTAATTCCCTAAGTTGAATCGGTTTGGGGAAATCGCAGCCCGATTTCAAAAACTGGCTGTGCGAGGCAAGTAGATCCACGCGAAATGTGTGGTTTTAGAGTAACAGACATTCAGCGCGATAGCGGCTTGCGGGGAGAAATTAGCATTTTGTCATACTGTCCATTGGTGGAATTCCACTGCTGGTATAAACCCGAACAAGTCCTTTGAGCAATCCCCGTGATATATCTATAGGCGGTAGAAGATGCTGAGAGAACCCACACCTCTATACAACGCCAAAGAATCAAGTCGATCGGAGATGACTTGCCCACAGATGATTGAGTCACTCTTCCTTGTATTAGAAAGGACCCGGAAAAGACTATATATATTATACTGTGATATGACTTGTGATGTGATATGACTATATATATTAGACGTAAATTGTTCATGGACATGGGCTATAATTTTTGGGAAGTTCTTATCAAATTGCTTTGAAGAAACCAGCTGGCATCATCACTTGGAGAGATGTAGCCGTAGATAGATAATTATTGTGAAAAATAATAAGAAATTATCACAGGACAATTTATTTTGGCATCGTTGCTTCATTTTAGTAATCTATGAAAGTGGTCGGGTGTGTCAGTGGTCACTACGATATTTCGATTACAAATCCTAAGTCCAAACCCATTGAAAAACGTTTAAAACTCTTTTTAAGTTTCCCTAAAGGGCGAAGTAGATAAGGTGATTTTCTGTTTACCAATGGATTATTTTAGTTCGTAACAATCTGATGATAAATAGATCCAAAGGATCTAGTTAGATAACTAAATAGAGAAAATAATCACTTTAGCCAAAGAAAAGAAAATCCAAAATCAGAGAGAAATCTATATTCAGATTTTGATTTACCACATTCAGGTTTCATTTTAGGGCAAAACGAGCGTACGGGCCATCCAACTCAAGAGGCATCATAGGAGCGCTGGCGGCCATTTACATGATTGAAAGCCCTTATGTTGCAAAGTCCAGGAAACATCCCGAAAATATAATTTGTAATAAACAAAAGAAAATATAGTTTTTCTAAAACCGCCAGCAGCTCTTCCAAGGTCTACCATGTCACAGAACTAGGTCATCAATAACATAATGTCCATTGCCAGAGATCGATCAATATCATCGCCATTAGCCAGCAACTCGTCACACAAAGCGGACACATTTTAAATAAACATGAAACCTAGAAGTATTCGCTGTATTAAATTTTTCCTGACTCTTTTTAACATTGTCTTCATTGTAAGTCTTTTCAATTACATTACACATTGTTTAAGCTTGATTACACTTGTTCACTGCTTGAAGTTTTAAATAAAGCCTTTTTAAAGCGTTTATTGATTAGCCTACCCTCCTTTGTGTGAGTACAATGCTTTCATGGTCATTCCAATTTAATCGATCGACGAATACTTAATTTGAAATCACAGCGTTGTGAGTCTTTTGTTTCATGTTTGGCATTAAATGTTGTATTAACATAATTTCTATTTTATAAAGTTTATGTCGGTTAATTTAGGCGAGTGGGGACCGCAGGCGCTCATTTTGTACGAAGTACGATTGTTCATACGAAAATACTGGTAGATTTGTTGCGTTGAATTAATGCCGCCAGCCCAAGAAATCGCCAAAATAGCGCATAATTGAAGCCATTTCTTGACGTTTTATATAAAGCTTATATTTTTACAATAAATAATTATATATCTACAGAATATGAGAGGAACATTCATTTTTTCTTTACATTTCTATTATTTATAGACAGTGCGAAAACATCACCAAAATACCCCTAACTTTTACAATTGCAGCCATGCTAATAACTCCATAGATAATTATTATACGAAAATTTATTAATTGTGCCCCAATACTATTTAACATGACATAGTTTTGTAAAGAAAATTGTATAATGTTTGCAATAAATCCTTCCTATTCTGAATTAAAACTATAGCGATCCCATGCGAAGATTCCCCAAGGCCATGGGCTCGGTGCCCAGCCTTAACTTATCAAATAAATATTTGACTTAACTTCTAAATGGATAACAATAAAGCCCATTTGAATATATATATTTTAGGTAGAATTGTGTGTTTCTACTGGTAGTATCAAGGGTAAAATCAAACGTATTCTTGTGACACAAATTGACCGTTCCGAATGTGATGAGGTTACGTTCCATTTTAGGGCAATCATATCATGCGTATTCTTGTAACAAGATCGAACGTCAATTTTTGGGAGATGCTGATTCAAAAATTAGAATTTTGGTTGAATTTACAATTTGATATCATAGATAACTATTTTAATAGTAGTTGAAATATTTTAGATTTGGTAGAACAATAAAGGTAACTTCGAGCGAGCTTGTCATTTAAATATCGTTGACGCGCGGCTCCGATTGAATTATGCATAAATTAACGTTCTAAGGAAATAAGAAGAGAATACGAATACTAGAGCAAAACGTGGATAGGATTGAAACTTAACGTTAACGATTTCGAAATTACGAGAATAGCACTCCAAGATGCAGCCATAAAGCATAGCGCTACAATATCCTAGACAAACTAAGCGTGCAAGAGAGAAGACCTCTTATTGTTACTGTAACTGTAACCGATTTTAATCGACAAGTCGTTAACAGTTAGCCACGCTTGGAATTAGTTCCTTTCCTAAATGTACATCTGCTGTAAATGCAAGAATAAGCCGCCATTTTACGTTATTCTCTCTACTAAAAAAGCTTGTATTTTATGTTTATAAGTAAGTCAAAGTTAAGGTCAAAAAAACTTAATTCAATTAGGCTTAAACTGACCGATTTTGAATCGTCACTATCAATTTTATTTATGAATCTACCATATGTTCGGAAAAAGTTGAGCTCGTGAGAAGAACATACAAGAAACTCAACGGCCACTCTTTTCAATCAAATAAAGTTTTTCACATCGTATTTTGCTTTGATTAACGCGAGTGTTTTCAGGGGGACTGATAGACGAGATCTGGAAAGGTATTGAAATGTCGGATTAACTAAAATAATAATAAAAATGTATCTTTTACTCAAAAAAAATTATAATAATAAATAATAAATATCTATTTATTTTCTCCTCACAAAGATCTTAAAGCTAAAACAGTACAGTAGTGTTACATTTTTTAACAGATAGTATTTTGTGAGGAGCTGGTGTCTGAAGTAGGTTGACCCTGTATTACAGGTCACCAGGACCTCAATCAAAAATTAAATTAACCTCAAAAATCTAATGTAAAAACACAGTTACTTACTTAATCATTTAAAAGTGTTTTATTTAAATCAAATAAAGTATTTTACAATGGCTGTAATATAAATAACAAATTAGTTAGGGCATAGTATGTTGCTGCATGCAATATATGAATCGTGTTTTAATAATATAATATTTCATAAAAAGTAATAAAGAATAAACTGTTTAAATATAAATTATCGTTTAAATGTTTTTAATATTCTTATATAGAAATATGTTTTTAAAGGTTGATTGTCATTTGTTTTACAGTTATTTGCCCTTGTTTTAATGGCAGTATGCGTCATCAATATGAGAGATAAGAAGAGTAAGCCGGAGAAACAGCTGATGCTGTCATACGGAGTGCTCTCGTTCCTACTGACGCTGACTTTTGGTTTGTTGGTGGCGGCGCTGCTTGGCTGCATCGGTGCACTGAGAGAGAATATTAAGATACTTTACGTGGTATGTAGATATTAAGACTGTGGGTTTTGTGAAAACTAGTCGCTGCTTGGCTTAGTAAAGAGCTAATAATAGAAGAGATGCCAAAATCCATCATCATCTCTAGTTACGGATACATTGCTATCACCGTTCAGTGACAAGATCGTATCTATATATAGTTATGTCCAATATTGTTATAGTCCAATGCTTTATGTCGATAGGTTATTGAAATGTAAGTAAGCGTAAAAGGATAGATTTGTCTACCTCTAGTAAGTTAAACTAAGGATAGATAGGTTATTGAAAACGGCCGTAGGTAAGTTAAAATCTCAGGTAATAATAACTGACGTACTTCTTTAGACCTATTGTCTAGCCTCAAATTGGGAATATTAAGCATAGCCTCTACATTGGAGCCAAGAGAAAGAAACTTGAACTTTACTTAACCAAAACTTATGAGAAAGCTCATGGTCGCTCAGAGGACTATGGTCGGAGTTTTTTTGTGAGATCGAAATGAGGAGATCCGTTGGAGAACCATCGA
Source organism: Leptidea sinapis (assembly GCF_905404315.1). NCBI lineage: Eukaryota > Metazoa > Arthropoda > Insecta > Lepidoptera > Pieridae > Leptidea > Leptidea sinapis. The sequence goes on from NC_066265.1 coordinate 31,130,411, forward strand.
CATCCCAAATGGTTGCGAAACAGGAGTGGCAGTGGACAGGGCACATAGTTCGACGGACAGATGGCCGTTGGGGCAGTAAAGTCCTCGAATGGCGACCACGTACCGGAAGACGCAGCGTTGGTCCGCCACAAGATGGACCGACGATCTGGTCAAGTTCGCCAGAATACGTTGGATGAGGGCAGCGCAGGACCGATCGTCGTGGAAATCTCTGGGGGAGGCCTTTGTCCAGCAGTGGACGTCTTCCGGCTGATGATAATAATGATGGGAGCCAAGACAACGACATTCATGACTCGTAAACAAACATTAATGTTCCCCATGTAAACGTTTGCACCAATTGACATAACTATCTTTAAATAGCAGTGTCATTTGAATCTAGTGAAAAAGCAACGAGCAATAATATAACACGTCACAATTTATTCCCGCGGTTCACTGCGAATTAATATAAAACAATAGTACCTATATGATAATTTTACTAATTATGAGACTCCGGTCTTTTTTGGGTCCTAGAAGTGTAAATTTTACCATTTTTAAAGATTTGCACAATTGCATTTGAATTCGCTTTGAATTGTTGTTGAACGATATTACACATATGGCTACAGGTATTATTAGCAGCCATATTTACTTGCCGATTTTAATAAAGTCTCCTTTAACCATATCATATTTGATTTTATATTCTTTTTCTACTTCATGTTTTCCACTATATTCATTTGCACTAATGCATCATTTATTATTTTGAATGTGTATTATATTTCAGCATGCCTGTTTCTTGATATTCATTGTGTCAGTCGAGATGATCGTTGGTATCGGCGGAGCTGTGCTGAGCGCATGGATGGGCGGCAGTAATGACTTCAGAGTTCAATTTTACAAGAACTCCACTGTGGATGATGGTGTTAACCAAGTTATGTTATGGGATAATCTGCAGTCCGAGGTATGATACATTTCTGTTTTAATAAAACAAAACATTATAATTTTCTGGAGTAATATAAGTATTATTTTTATAAACTACATTATGTTGCTCTTATTATTATTATATTATCCTTACATAAAATTGACGATTGAAAATGATTAAATATCTTTTAAATTAATAAAGATTTTGACTATGACCGATGATACCAATATGTGTTATGTGTGTAAACGAGAGACTCAACGCGGCCACTATTATGATCTGAACATCTCTCACAATGATGTTTTTAAAGAAAATTCTTCCCCGTACAGGCAACCTGTGGAATAGACTTCCTCCGGCGGTGATACCAAGTGTACCAAAAGCGTACCTCACACATTTACTGCTTACCGCTCGGATCCGAGTGATCTATAACAGCGGCGTCTACTCCACTCGGATCCGAGTAGAGTAGAACCTTTTTTTTAATGAAAATAAGGGACGAAAACAAGACGTTCAGCTGGTGGTAATTGATACGTCTTGCCCATTACAATGCAGTGCCGCTCAGGATTCTTGAAAAACTCAAAAATTCTTAGTGGCAAATTCTTAACTGCGTTCGTCACCATGCGACATAAGATGTTAAGTCTCTTTTCCCAGTAATTTCACTAGCTACAGCGCCCTTCAAACCGAAACACAATAATGTTTACACATTACTGCTTCACGCTGCATCTTATGCTATAAGAATGATTCCGATCGGTTCTGTAGTGTCGCAGTATAACCGAAGGAAAAAACAGTCTCTCTATTTATTAGTATAGCTAATGATAGGTTTATGTATAGAATCAATGCTGTGGTGTCGACGGTCCTCAAGACTACGCTATACTGGAGAGGGAGATCCCTGTATCATGCTGCGCCCGCGCACACCCGCTCCGGGACGGCCGAGCGAGAAGGCACTTGCACTCCGCGTGCCTGGCAGAGAAGACGTACTATACGAACGGTTGTGAGGAGGTGATGCGGCAGAAGAAGGCTTTTAAGGGCACTGTCTTTATTTCTACTGGGATCATATTCTCCTTACTCGAGGTATGTACCTATATACCAGACAAGCGCGAGTCGAAAGTGCACTTAAAGGTTTCCATACCAATAAGGTATAGATTTTACGACTTTGTACTTTTTAGATACTTCTGTTACTCGCCACCAAGTCTTCTCCAACAGTCAACGAACGCCAGCAGATCTAGACCAGAAGATCGACAGCTGATTGACGATGGCGAAACCCGTTCTGTTGGCCATTGATCAACTTCCATTTCTCTTGTTATATTAACTTAATATTGTTCCTCTCTCTGCCTGGTGCCTATGTCAGTGCTTCGGCGAATTGGTATGTTCAAGATATATTTACTCTAAACTGGGTTAACTTTTTTAAAAATTTACAACAAAATCTGGAACATAATTTAAAGTCCCTGAGTTTATGCTCCCGTTCTGTCATTTCGAATCGGTGGTAGTTTTGGACGTTCAAGAAGTTTGAACTATTCTATTTTGTTATATGTTTTATTTTGTTTTCAGATCGTGTGCATCATTCTCGCGATATACATGGCTCGTTCAATAAGAGGAGAGAGAAGAAGACTCCAGCAAAGCTTACAGGCTCATTTCGAAAGTTAACAGCTCTTACTGTACACACGTGATACATTACATCTTATAAGTCACAGGGTGGGAGGTGATGTAGTCAGGAGTTGTATCCTGTTGCGCTACATCTTTGTTAGTTTTGTGTCAATTTTATCGATAGATGACGGTCATCTCCTTGTTTCATGACTATTTACTTATTGTCATGTCATAGTTACTATATATACTGTATTTTGATCACAAATAATACTAATTCCTCAGATTAAAGGTTGGTCTCCACTGAGGGGTAGGGGTAGTTCAACCATTGACGCTGGTGTCGAGTTGATAACACAAATTTTTGATGGCTGGGAAGAGTCGCATGACGCTCTGGGCGATTTCTGTGATTTGTCCAGGGCATTTGACTGTGTACACCATGATACATTGATCAGGAAACTACACCACTGTGGTATTAGGGGTGTTGCATTAGATTTTCTCTCTTCTTGAGTAATAGAGTCCAAAGAGTTGACGTGAATGGAAAGCGTTCCCCAGGGTCAGCGGTTACTTTGGGTGTGCCACAAGGCTCAATACTTAGACTATTTTTATTCTTAGTCTACATAAACGATATACCCCATCTACTTTCACAGCATTATGTCTTATGATATACTGCTGTGGTGGAATGCTGCAGATAGTAACACCATCTTTGTGCTGCAGAAGAGGGCTATTCGTGCAATTTACAATATGGGTCCCAAAGAATCACTCCGTGAAAATTTTAAAGAGATAAGTTTTATGACCGTCAGTTGTCAATATGTAGGTGCACAGGAATATTAACTTGTTTAAGAAAAATAGCGATGGTCATAAGTTTTATACTAGGAATAAGGATAAGCCCGCTGTTACCACTACCAGGCTCTATAAAGTCGATAAATCATTTAAAGGGCAGTAAGGTATACGCTTTTATAATAAACTCCCAAGTGTTATGCTTAATCTGCAGGCAAACAAATTTAAAAATTCAATTAGACGAAAACTTTTTAAAAAAAAATTGCTATAATATAACGAATTACTTAAATGATAAAAATACTTGGGAATGAACTCGCTCTAACTCTGTTTTAATAAAACAAAACATTATTATTATAATTTTCTAGAGTAATATATTATTTTTACAGACTACATTATGTAGCTCTTATTATTATAAGAAACCAAAAATTGACGATTCAAAATAATTAAATATGATTGCAACGAATAAAAATATTTTGACTTTGACTTTGCGTTCCAACTACATACGGCAGGCGCAAAGTACGGCAACTAGTACTACTACTACTATTAGTTAGCCAGTCTCGAACAATGTGTGACGTTGACGTGTTCTGTTAAACTTTGCTAATAATTGAAACTAAGACTAAACTAAAACTATTTATAAGAATAATACTACAAGAAATATGAAAGGCACTGGGATGACATATCATCAGTAAGTATTTTGTATTTCATTAATTAATGTAAAATAACACGACGCGTATGTTACAAAATTTGAAAGATGCCATTGATGACAAATGCCACGCACACAAGCATATAATAATTGCCGTAATAAAAAAGCTATTGTTCTTAGGTAGTGCAGTATCTAGTTGGAGCGCAGCGGAGACCAATCCTTAATCTATGTTATTAGCATTTTAATACTAATGAATTACAAGCAAATAGTTAATTATCTCGCACATCTGCTATTTCAGCTAAGTTTGTTCAAAGCTTCGCAATATGAAGTGTTTTGATTCTTACGTTAAAAAACAGCAGAACTCTGTGATACAACTTAGTATTCAATGTTAATTAAAAATATGTATTTTATATGTTTTAAGTAAAAGCTGTCCGGGACCAATAATTATAAATAATTGTCTTTAAATAACGTTTAAATACGATAAGTTAATGTTTTATGTGTAGAGAATTCATTGAATTAAGTATTATTTTGCGCAAATCCATAATCGAGTTAATGTTATACAATGATAGCTTCAGCGTCAATTCTCAGGAGCTGTTCACTCGCCAAACTCTAGTCTAGAACGAAAGAGCCTTAGGTTGCCTGGTGTGGAAGCGAAATATGTGTCGAATTGGTTTAAGTAAGGTTTCACATTACCAACTAACCAGGCCGTTCAGTCGCACATAGACTTGATTTCACCAATGACACTTCAATCTGAGTTTAATAGAACTCAGTTTTACGTAATCGAATTCAAATGCCAGTCTTGATCTCGATTAAACACAAACCGATTTCAACAATACCTTTTGAGTGTATTGACGTATACTGAGTCTACATGTCATAAATTTCATAAACAATAGAATATATCTAATCAAAATTACAAAATGTCAATGTTACTATAACGATACTGACAGTGACAGCTCTTTAACGCGATCGAATATATTGAACGTCCTAAGTTCGGTGATCAGCATTTAAACGGGTTTAGGCTACTAACTGCGTTTAGTTTGTGTTGGTGAAATCAGAATTGAAAGACGTAAGCTTAGATAAACGTGTTCAAATCGCGATTTACTTCAATTGTTAAATCGGGGCTTAGTAGTTCACGGCTTGCAGTTCAGTGGGAGCCGATTCTTCAGAGGTGGACGTTTAACCCCTAACTCTAAGCCGTGCGGATTTGTGGGGTCTCGCAGTCTGCATGTAGACTAACAAATCTAAGCGCAAATGACAGATAAGATATCAGTTCATAGCATGTAATATTTGATTAGTGTTGTTAGTTAAATAAGTTGCTAATAATTCTTTAAAAAATCATTTTCCATTACGATGCTTTCACTTAAGATAGTATTGCAAAAAAAAGATCATATGCACCGAGGGGTTAACCCGCCCTGTATTAGGGTTATTTGGTTCAGTGCAAGTTGGTCATCTTCCACCCCAATTTCATCGCAATGTGTTTATGTTTGACCTTTGCAGTGGATGTCTTTTGGCTGAAGTGTTTCCCACGGATTTATACTTTCTAGTGTCTCAATGATACCATGTTATATTCAAATTTTCTAACTCATATTTTTTATTTTATGTAAATAATTTAATTTTGACATTTTTGTAATATATACAAAAATATAGTTATATGTTTATTTATAACTATATTTTTTTAAATTTCCATGCCTTTGGCTGTCACGATGCCATGGCTTTGGCTGTCACGATGCCATGGCTTTTTACAAGCGAGCTAATAAACTCTATTTATTCTAAGTACCTTGTGTATTCATTAATGCATAATTTTAAATATTTAAGAACCTTTATTAAAAGTTGAAGTTAATACATCAACTTTTAATAAAGGTTCTTAATAAATAGTACATTTAATAAATAGTACATAAAAATATTATATAAGGGCACTGAGTGAAATAAAACAACGATTTAAAACACCGATAATTTAATAAAATTTTATACTTTAATAACACTACTTAATAAAATTCTACACAGTGAAAAAAATGTTTTTATTTACCTACATTCTCTACATTAAAAAGGTACACAGGTATACGCCTCGCCAAACTACTAGTACGCCCTGAAGTTGCATCGTATTGGGCAACTAATTGCTCGCCTTGAAAGTAGTCGGTCCGAAGTTCTAGTCTCCTTCCAAGACGCCCCGCGCCTGTGAGCTACAAATTTGATCTCCACGGCCCGGCTCGGCTTCGCTGGAAAAGCTTTCGAACTATCAGCATTGAAAAAGTTTTTTGTCGATGTCCACGAAACAAGACACCCGAGTCTGAAATATTTAATATCGACTCATCTGGAAAAATAACTGTATTTCTTGTCACTGCGTAGCAAGAAATACAGGTTTTTGCATGGTATAATAATATACCGATATAATATAATATGTCATACAGACAGTTCGCCATTTCATCGCTATTGTCGTGTCGCTAACATCTATAGCGTTGTTTCACTCGAAAATAGTTTGAGAACAGTCATCGTAACTGATGACGAATTCTTAGGCCAATCACGTGACACAGCTCTAGCTGTCACGGGAAGAGAATACCAGATGGCCTACCATCAACTTTTAATTAGCGATTCAATTCCGATGCAGGTGATTTTAGGTCGTCAATTGAATCGCAATAACAGTTAATGGTAGGCTCGCAGGCGGAGTATATTATTAAACCATGGGTTTTTGTAGGTGCTGTAGCGTAGGAGCAAACTACAAGTTTGGCGAGGGGTATATTAGATATGTGAAGCAGCCATTGCTTTTTATTATCTCGTGCTAATTTATCACCATCGTCTATGATTCCTTGCAACACTAAATAAAAATATAACTGTAGGAATTATAAAAACGTTTCCGGACTTCATAATGTATAAATAAATAAATAGTTTGTATAAAACTTATCGACAGCTTTTTATATATTTATAAAATAAACTAAACATAACATAACAAAAATCAGGTACAAACCATAAACATATTCAACACAGTACCTAAGCCGTGTACCTTAAAAATCTATTAGAGACAAATTAATAGAAGAAAGAGTTAATTAATATTGTTGCTGTATAGGTTAAGTTTTAACATAAAAACTTAAGTAATATTAAAATTTCTTTGATTAACGCGAATTTACACATTTTCTTATATAAAATACTTTTAAAGTAGGTAGGTATTTCTGAAATCTTGATGTTGTAAAGCTCACGAAAGGTTAAATAAATTATAATAAATATGTAACGATTACCCATAAACATATTATATAATACAGCTATAATTCCACCAGTTATAATACTTTAAAAATTATTTTATTTAAATAAATTAAACAATATTATTTTTACTTGTAATACGAATTGTTCATTTAGGCGTATTTTTTTTACTGCAAATTATTATCGAATTTACTTGGTAACTTTATAACTGATAGAACAGTTTCATTACCGACAACTGGGTAACAACGATAATTAATTTCATTTTACAATTCGATTTTTATGCACGCGATATTCATTCATACTACCAAATTTCCTTGCGTTTCTGCGCTAGCTTCGAAAGATAATGGATTAAAATCGACTCCGTATGTTAAAAATCCGAATATTTGTTTATCAACTTTACAAAAAATATCATTGATGAATGATCATAGGTACTATGTGCTAAAATTCTACAGTAATTCTTAATTTAAAAAATCCACACTTGGTAAGACATTTTATTCTGATCTCACTGTCATATTATATTGTGCTTTAAATTCGAATAGTGATTCAACTCCTTTGTTCGGCCGATAAATACGTAGAACGTTGGCTCGACGTATATTGTGTTAAGCCAATTTAAAGTAAAAAAAGTACTAATTTGATAATTAATTTAACAAAATATATATAAGACACACAAAGTGTGGGTTGTAACACGGATAATGCAACTTATTCAATGTAAGTGACACGGCTAAATACAAGTACCGATTTGTAATTGAACGAATCGGTGCTACCGCAGACGTCGCGGGCAGGAGGGGGACGTCGTCCTCTTTGACTACACCCTGTGGTTGCTCGGTCTAGTGGCGGAGTTGAGTCACTATTATATTCATTTATTATATATTTATTTATCATATTAGTTACTGTTGTGGTGAAGTCTTAGGTGAGAATAAAGACAAAATCCTTACAATTATGAATTTGTATAAATTCTTTTAACACGAATTGTACGTACTATATTAAAAATGTGACAATGAAACATAGCCTTAAAAATAACATCGATTAATATATAAGTATTTGGTTAATGTTTGACTAGAAAATATAATGAATACGAGTTAGCTTAAGAGGCATTTTAATGTTACGTACTTAGGTTAGGATATAATATTTCAATAAGTGTAACCAATATTACTTATATATAAACAAATAAAATTGAAGAATCTGTATACATTTAAGTTATAATCACATTACACTATCATTTCAGCCGGAAGACGTCCACTGCTGGACAAATGCCGCCTCAAAAGATCGCAATGACGATCGGTCCTACGCTGCCTCATCCAACGAATTCCAGCGATCTTGACCAGTGTGGGGCCTACCAGCACTACGTCTTCTCCGGTACATGATGGCTATTCGAGGACTTTACAGCCCCAACGGCCATCTGTCCTTCGAGCTTTGGGGCACTGCCCACTGCCACTTCAGTTTCGCAACCATCTGGGCTATATCGGCGACTTTGGTTCTCCTACGGATCTCCTAATTTCTGATTCGATCTCGCAGGGAAACAACGAGCATAGTTCTGTTGCCCTCTGAGCGACCATGCACTTTCTCATAAGGGCCATACCTGGCGACCACGCCTGCGTTCCGTATGTCATCACTGCCATGTAATCATTAAAAATACAAATAGCCTAAATAAAGTATAGACAGTACATTAATAAGTTGATAAAATAAAAAGCACCAGTTGAAATTCAGTGCGAAGTTAATATTAAATATATAACAGTATATGGAATATTTTTTTTAATAAAATATTTTAATACCTAAACAATCCTCATACTACTTTGCATAGTAATAATAATAAATATAATATTATAATAACATAACCTATGATTAGTGAGACACTAGCTATACTGAATTCAATTATTTCCCTTTAAATAATCAAATAATAAATAATCGACTTGGGTTCATTGCACTCAGCGACTCTTTTTATAATATTTCGCAAGCGCCGACAGGTCCGTGTGTAATCCGTGTTTCCGCACGATGCATACATCGTGTTATTTATTATTTAAGTATCGGTTAAGTTTACTAAACAGTTAATGTTAATTTTTCGTTATATAGGATCGCCAAATGTCACGTCCCGTCAGGGTTAATCAATCATACTGTTTAACTATTTGTGAATAGCTCCACCGTTTATAAATGAACAAAAAAACATTCATATAATATTATGTATACATATTGATATTGTATTTGATTTTTTTTAAACTTAAATAAATATTTAAATAAAAACAACAAATATAATATATTGTTTCCTCACCAGCATATCTATTAAAGTATAAAGTATCTAGTTAAAGGAGATTGGGGACTTTAAAAACTGTGAAATTTCCAAATAGTCATACCAAACTTATATTATGTTAGTATGATTGATTGAAGACAATTACTTTTATATGTTTTTTCTATTAATATTTTTTAAATATAACGTTATATATAAAAAGCCAATAATTAAAACAAGCTCTGTCGGCAAAAGTATTAATTCCTTCTTCCAGCCAATGAGGGTAGGCTGTAGTTTGGTGACGTAGCGCGTGAAGGCTGAGCATTGGTTAAATATTCGTACATATTTGGAGACCTGAAGAATGCCGAAGTGATACAATAAAGCACTTTTAAAATATTGCTTACTAGAACAAAAATTCAAATATCTACATTATAATATGTACAAGACTAAACGCGTTAAGGAATTAATAAAAATAGCCTAAAAGCTCCAATTTCCTACATTCAATCAATAACATCATAGAAGTTAAATCATTAACATTTCACAATTTTTATGTACCTACACTGCTGTCAATTCAGCAAGAAAATTTTCTTAAAACGATAATATAATATTAAGGATTTTGAACTAAGCTTAGTAATTGATAATATTTATAATTTAGGCAATATATTGTGCATCATCAAATATGGTAATTCTACTTCATAAGAGTTTATCATTATAAATCGCAAAACATTACTTAATTTAATTGATTTTAGAATAACGATTCCTTAAATTATAAAGAGACAAACTACGGGTAACTTTGTCGAAACTTACTTTCGTATTTCAAACTTATTCTTCTATGAATTTGTTCCGTGGTACGAAGATAAATATTATATAGAATAATTTAAAATCTTAAAACATTACAACATATAGACTAGGATTATATCAAATATGCCGAAAAATCTAAAATGTACTCGTTTAAGCTGCCTCTTGTCCCTTTTCTGTTTTAATTGAGTGCGCCAACCATAAGGCTAACACTATTCCAATTACCTGTAAAACAATATAAAATATAAAAATTGTGGCGAGAAAAAACAGAAACCAAAAAATTATCAGATACAATTCTTTATAAATTGCTATATTAATTAGATCAACTGCTAAATAATAAATAGTTTGAATAGATCCAAAATGGTATATTATTTTCTGTGAACAGAAAAGTAGAGGGAAATATAATGCTAAGAGCAATGAATTGTCTCCTGGACCTAAAATTAGGTTAATAATTGGAATGCAATATCCATTAGGTTCCGCAAAAGTGACTGCAGAATATTTCGTTGCTGCTTTCATCTATTTTCGTCCGTTTATTGCATGCCGCATTACAGCCGGCCGCTGAGTAAGGGTTAAGTTGAATCATTAAGTTTCTTTTTCATTAAGCTTTCAAGTCAGGTAGGCACAAGAGAGGGCGTAGGTTCGAGCCCCCTCTTGCTTCATTAAATTTTATGTCTATTTTATGAATAAGTAAAGCAGACTATTCATACATTTGATTTTTTTTTCGATTATTATGCTGATATTAATATATTTTTTTATGAAAAAAGTTTCACTTGCACTGTTGTTTTATAAAACAACACAATTGCTTTTTAAAATAATTTCTAATTGCAGTAGACATTATTGATGTACGTCATAAAATATATATAGCGGTTTCTTAAAAACCAGAAATCAAATACTGTACTATAAGCCTTCAATAGACAGTACCAAGTGGCAATTCTTACCTCGAGGAAGCAGAAGAGAATACCGCAGACAATAACGGTCAGGCCGGCGCTGTGAACGGTATTGAAAACTTTACTCTCGCAGCCATCCTGGTAGTACTTGTTTAGCGAGATGCAGTCGGAACGTTTGATTTCCACGGCTCTATCAGAATCGTCTGGAGGACAGCAGCTGTATGAAGGGTTCAGTCTAGGCTCAGAAGCTGCGTAGTTATCTGGACCGGACACACCGCAACATTCCAACTGGAAATTTTAAATTTTCTTAAACATATGCAAAAATCTATATAGTAGTCTAGTAGTTAGTAAATCTATGTAGTAAGATGATTTTGCAGCAATTGTAACTATGGAAACTAGACTACTAATGATGAAACAATAGTAAGATACTCTTCGACAGTCTTATGCTCAACCTTCAAATCAGGAGATAAAGGTTGGTTTAAATTTGACAATGGCCCTGAAGTTTTCGTATTAATTGGATGTTTTTTATGTGAGCGTGGAAGGTCCTAAATGTGTGATACAAAGTAAATCTTATACCATCTGCGTCTTCTTGTATTTTAGAGATGCTGTGGTTTTTTATATTTCTATTTTAATTTTTAATTCTTGTTAGGCTTTTGTTGTATCGGTATGTTTAAAGAAACATCAAAAATCATTATGGTGAAATCAATTCACCTACATCTACAGCTACAAATGTGAGCTTATCATTTGGTGTTGCAAGATGCTGTGGGTGACTTTTATCACTTACGATCTGTATGATTCGATTGTTTGCCCGACTATTAATGCTATTATATTATTACTTCCATCTCTGGTCTGTACATCTCTGGCCATGTCGCGAGATATACAGACCAGAGATGGCCTGCGATAGTAACATCTTGGAGCGGCCCAGCGGGCAAAAGAAGCCGAGGGAGACCACTAACCAGATGGGAAGACGACCTCAGACGGACAGCTGGCCCTAACTGGATAGAAGTAGCACAGGATAGAGACGCGTGGGCATCTTTAGAGGAGGCCTTTACCCAATCCGGGGTTCTTGCTAACAAATTTAGTTATAATTATTAATTTACTTACAACATTTAAAAAACTTTGTAAAGCAAGAAATAAATGGCTTATTTATTTATTATTACTTATTTGTATAGTCTCAATTCAATCGTTATGTTTCATATTACATCAGCGTCTAGTGCCATCTTCAATAATAATTGTTCAGAGAAATTATTTTGTAACGTTTTTTACAATAAACACTACGCAACAAATTTAGTAGTGGGAGGCTTTATAGCAAAGGATACTGACTACAGCGGTACCTTTCTGTACTAGTAGTACGCAAGCTCTTTATGTGTTTCGGTTCGATGGACACCGGCGTTGTAATTTACCGGCCTGCTCACAAAAATATCGATTCTTTTATTTTTTTAACGTTTTCTGTAAACTTATAATTTAAAATGCTCAAAAGATTCAATCAGAAGAGGAAAAATAATTATTAAAACTTAAAAGTTATCCTCCTCCGAATAAAAATAATTCGAACGCCATCAAGCGCACGTTTTTTAAATTTTAATGAACTTTTACATTATTTTTTATCATTATTAAGCTTTCCTTTGTGGATTGTGCATGTCTTTCCAATACGTTTTGTGATCAATTTACACAAATATCCTGGTTATAATTTACTGATATGTATTTATATAAAAGTATATTGTTAGATTAACTTACGCTAGTTTGAATTTTATCCCAAAACTCCCTGTAGGTTGAATCTTCGTCGCGAACTGACTTGTTCTTAATAAAGGACGCACGAAGCTGGGATTTCATGGTGCCTTCGATCTGTGGTCTCAACGCAGCGGCCGCTATGCCCACAGACAGCTCCAATAAAATTATGAGGATCAAACATCCAACAAACTGAAACCAATATTACACTAACCAGTATCCTTTTATATTGTTATTTAGCCATCAAAAGCCTTACTTAGTGATAGTTACAAAATTCTAATAAATTAACCTATAATTTTTTTTGCCACGGATTTCTACTATCCGGAAAAATTTAACAGTAGAATTTCAAATAGTCCTTCGTGAAATTTAATTTTATTTCATTAAATTCCTGTATTGAAATATAAAATATTAGCTAATTACTTATGCGTGCCCATGCACAACTGTACTTAACTAATATTATACGCTTGCAAGTTTGCGTGGCATTAAGAATAAAAATTGCTAAATAAATGTAAATATTTGAATATAAAAACAGGCTTTATTCTGACAATTTCAAACTGCGCCCATTTTTTTATGGGTCAGCTTGGGAGTGTACCTCGGGAAGCTACGAGCTATTCACGCGAAAATAATTACTTTATAGTGTGTCACTGGGCGTAATTTCATTATTTATTTCATTAATTATAACATTTTACGTTGTAAGTTTATGTAATGAGTGTCCTATTTATTATTCTCGTAATCTGTCACGTCATTTAGCTGAAGTTATTAGTTTAAATTAACTTAACCTATTATTTTACGTTGACGACATTGACGTTATACATGCTACGTATTTCCAAAGTTAATTTAAATAGTGGTGGTGGTTTTTTTATGTTAGATGTAGAAAAGCGAAAACCTAGATTTATAGGAATGGAAGGAATTATGAGGGACACAATTCCTCCGAAGTTATATTTAGTAATTTAGACTTTGGAGAGATTCACAAACTACTAATGACGTGCAATTCGTTTTTACTGCATTTATCCGCCATTGCATTGCCATCCCCCCAGTTTAATATTTTTTTACTACAGGTGAGTAGAGTAATCAGGAGCTACCCAGAAGTTTAGGTTCACAAAGGATCTTTAACTCTTAAAGTTTTATAATGGGCAGAAGAAAATGGCCTTAGCTCTTGCATCCTCTTAAGGCTTCGAGAGGGACCTAAAAGTTCGGGAATAATTCTTATAATAACAAAGTTACTCACAATATACAATAGCTTAGGACTCTCCTTCCAGGAACCAAAGCAACCAAATGCTGCCACAATGATGATGAGGACCCCCACTGCAATCAGCACAGCATCGGTCTCATGGCCAGTGGTGGTTTCCATTCCAGCGAAACCCTTTATCATGCCCATATCCACGCATGCTGCTGCTATTATTATGATGCCCAATATCTGAAATAGTGATATATATATTATATAGTCTAAAGGTCAAGCTGGAAGGGCACTACTGTGATAATGCACGTCTTAAATTCTACATGCCCCTTTTTTAGGGTTCCGTAGCCAAATGGTAAAAAATGGAACCCTTATAGATTCGTCATGTATGTCTGTCACAACCCCTTTTTCTGAAACTATAAGAACTATACTGTTGATACTTGGTAAGTGGATGTATTCTGTGCACCGCATTATGAATTTACACAAAAATAAAAAAATAAACAATAAATTTTGGGGGTTCCCCTAATTAGAACTGAAACTCATTTTTTTTTTATTCAAACCCCTACAAGTGGGATCTCTATCTATGGATAGGTCTTCAAAAATGATATTGAGGTTACTCATACCATTTTTTTCTAAACTGAATAGTTTGCACGAAAGACACTGACAATTCGTCGTTTTTTTTATGTTTGTTACCTCTTAACTTTCGACTGGGTGAACCGATTTTGATAATTCTATTTGAAAGCTGGTGCTGCCCGTGTGGTCCCATTGTATTTTGGTCCAGTTCTGACAATGGCATCCATGAAAAAACCATAAAAGTCCTAAATTTGCTATACGAGTACATAGGTATAGCAAAGTGGATGATAAATTTACGAATAACTCAATATCGCGCCAACCGATTTCAATTATTCTTTTTTTATTGGAAAGGATATACTTCAAAGATAGTTTGGTGAGAGATTGGCTAACCAAATGCTAACCAAGTGCTGCTATGGAACCCCTATGGGCGAGTCCGACACGCGCTTGGCCGCTTTTTTGTGATATTTAATTTTGTACCATACAATTGTAAAGTAATTTATGCTACGATAGACTATAGATCAACAAAAGCTATTGAAAGTTAATACTATTGTATTCTTATACCTTTCTAATTCACTCCCACACGAGGTGTATGGTATACGTTGGTACATCATAATGTAGAAATCGATTAAAGCATACATACATAGACTAACAGAACAAGGTATGCCTAATAGTAAACCGGTAAATATGTCAATAACATTAATAGTAGATAGTTCGGGCATTATGTACTCCATGTGTCATCAGATAAGGCATGTTTAGTATTAGATTTTTTATATATAGATCGCTGAGATATAGAAATGTAGTTAGTTAAGTGGCGGCGACGTGGAGCGGGTCGTTCCCTTCCCTAAAATATGGTCGAGTGAGGCGATGGCTGGTCCATGCGTCATGCTCGTGAACGGGTGCTACTCGTGGTGGCTAGATGATCTTGTTAGGGAGGTCTGCTTGATGTGTTTTTTATTATCATTATTTCCTTTAAAGTTCAAGTTATTATATATTTTATCTTATGAAATGCTCACATAATGCCTCTATTTATTCACGGTATGTGTGGATTGATGCATCTACTATACTCAATAACTCTTGTGTTTGTAAGTATTAATTTAATTTTTTTTCTTTTTTTGACTTACTCGTGTAAGCCTTTCAGCTTTTGATATTTGAGTATTTTTGTTGCGTTACTTTGCATATATTGTAATTGAAATGATTTGTAAAACAATTAAAATATAAATCTTGACTTAAAAGAGTGGCAATGAGTTTCTTGCTACTTCTTCTCATTAGCTCAACCCTTTACGAAGTAGCGGTAAATTCAATAAGAAACAATATTTTTATTTTATTTTGACATTCATAAGTGTCATTTCCGTGACCTACATGAATAAAGTGTTTTTGAATTTGAATTTGAATTTGAATTAGAAATTGGAAACTATGTGTTTACTAAATACATATAGTTAAATCACACAATAACTTTATTTAAAATTAAAAACGTTGCCATTATAAATTCACATTGTTGCAGGATTTGTTGGTAAATTTATTTAAACATCGAGTTATGAATTAATTCGTGAGTTTTGATCAGTTTCATAAGTACAAAAAGAGGACTTCAATTGTGTTTTTATTGAAAACAATCCATATTATGAGATTAACCTGCCTAAATAAACGTAATATATGAAATATAACATCTAAAACATGTGATCTGGTCAAGATCGTCGGAATAGGTTGAATGTAGAGGTGGTCTTTAAATCAATAAACTGATTTTATTAACAGTTTTCTATTCGTTAACGAATTAACTGTTTTTCTTCAACGAAAAAACCTGTTGAACAAAATAAGCTAATAAATTCAATCAACGTCTTCGCCCGTAACTCGCAATAAATGAAGAAATTGAATGCCTCACTAAAACAGCTTAATTCAAAACAGTTGACGAATTTGCGAACGAAAACGTTGACTTCATGAATGAGGTAAGCGCAGGACCGATCGCTATGGCGATCTTTGGGGGAGGCCTTTGTCCAGCAGTGGACGTCTTCCGGCTGGTGATGATGATGATGATGATTACCTTTTTAATTAGATTTCTTTTGAAATAGAGATATTAAAAAGAGAAGCAATGAACCGTTTTAAATCATATCTATATGTATATTATAATTGCTGTTCGTTAGTCTCGCTAAAACTCGAGAACGACTGGACCGATTTGGCTAATTTTGGTCTTGAATTTATTGTGGAAGTACAGGGAAGGTTCGAAATGTGAATAAATATGAAAATATTCGGAATTGAATAAACACAACAATTTCGTTTTTCCTTTGATATGTCCCCCGTCGTCCAGAAATAGCCATAGCCACTTTAAACGGCCAGATTTCGTTCAAGCAATAATTATTTTTATTTCCAATATTTGTTTTGTATGGACATATTTTCTATGTGAGAATTTATTGACGAACGGTTTGGCAGTTCTGCTGTAAAACAATTTCATTACAACAACAGGATGCATATTTTGCGAAAAATTCTTGATGTTATGACATATTATTGACAAATTCTTAAAAAAAAAAACATTATTTTATTTATTATATACAGAACAACATCTGTCGGGTCAACTAGTTTTGAATAAAAAATATCTGAATTTGAAGTCGAAAGTATTGACACACGCTCTGCAGATAACTTGTGGTTGGCAATCACTTTAAGTACGCAAGTATAATCAATCAAGATCACACAAGAAGTAAAGTTGTCATTTAAAGATTCCTGCCGCCGAATTCCACCTTCGCACGACACGCCACAAGTTAGGATTTCATCCCCACCATCTGGATGTGTGGCGGTCCTCCACAGTGCGGTTTTCAAGGAGCTTTCTCCCTCGTACTACAAAGCTATGGAATGAGCTTCCTTGTGCGGTGTTTCCGGGACAATACGACATGGGTACCTTTAAAAAAAGCGCGTACACCTTCCTTAAAGACCGGCAACGCTCTTGTGATTCCTCTGGTGTTGCAAGAGAATGTGGGCGGCGGTGATCACTTAACACCAGGTGACCCGTACGCTCGGTTGTACTCCTATTCCATAAAAAAAAAGAGACTTTATTGGTTGAACAAATAAACAAATATGTGGTTGAGACGATACGATACGAACATTATATGGGTATAAGACTTGCAAAACTAACTGCTGTTCTAATGATAATGTATATTTAATGACATATTCGCAAATGGCATTAAATATCAAGTGTCATTAGAGTTTTTAGAGTTACTGTGCTACAATGAATTCTCTAAACTTTCGACAGAAGGCTCCTCTCACAAGTTAGATTAGGTATTGGCACTGGCAGACTTACGGCCGTTCTCAATATACTATCTACATATAGAGATAAATTACGACCTTCTACTGTCAGTAATAAGCTGTCAATAATCTGAAGCTGTACAAATATACCCGATAAGTCATTCTTATCCCCTTGTATTGGGACGCGTGATTTCCAATTGCATGTGAGTTGCAATTTCCATACAAACTTCTATCACTGGTAAGCTATACGTCGTTCCATTGACAGACAGCGTGTACGGATAAGGTGAGTTACCGTCGATAAGTTTATTGGGACAGAAAAGTCAACAAGAATTACGATTTTTATCTCAAGTAGACCACAGCCGAAGACAGACCGAATAGTGAAAACGGCCGTAAATCTGTAAGCCAAATGAATGTCACTTATTAGATTAAATTATGTAAATAAATGTATGAGCTTTTAACTAAGACAGATTATTTGTACATACTTTATAATAATGACATAAAATATTAAAATAATACTTATGCGTAGAGCTTTTAATTTGAAATATCATGATAAGAAACCGTCCTTTTCGTAGATGAAGGCTTCCTCTACTGATTTCAAAGTATCCATGCCCTTCGGTGTAACTTTCCACTTTTGAATAGCCTGTTAGGTTTTTACCAATTTAATGACAATATTAAGCCACAGCTTCTAATCCCATTTATTTTAGAAGATATTATCACACACACCCTAGGATCGGTTCTTTCCAACTACCACCCCACTAGCTCTCTGTGACATAATAATTGACTCCATTATCAATCCTTGTTCTTCGTATACCTAGAGGAGCACCAGCTGATCAGCGGTTGTGTTAGTCTGAACCTAGCAAAAGCTTTGATGTGCACCTTGTCTCTAAAAGTTGCAAATGGAACACTAGCTTATCGGTTGATCAGCGCGTCAAGGTTGTAGTTGACGGTAAATGCTCCGACATAAAATACATAGACGCTGGTGTTCCACAAGGCTGCATGTTATTCTCTACACTGTCTCTTCACTCCAGTCTTGCCAACATTTCTCGGGATAGTGTGATCGAGTACCGGTATGGTATGGTATGGTATAGGGCTCCTGTTTCCGCAATTAAACCACTAGCATGGGTCCATTTTGCGTGCAGTAATGGCCGGTTACTCCAACCAGCCCAGCTCCTTCCAGAAGTTCAGAACATTCCTGGGGTGTTCACAGACTTCTTGGAGCGACCTTGTATTGGTTAAGGTTTTTGCCAGTTGGTTGGCCACCCCCGCACATTCCAGGATTACGTGAGCGACCGTTTCGTCTTCGGTCAGACAACCTCTGCACTTAGGGCTGTCCGTTACGCCGATTGTGAAAAGGTGTTTGTTTAGTGATATGTGACCCGTTAGGGTGCCCACCATTATACGGATGTCATGTCTGTTGAGGCTCATAAGTCTACGTATCAGTTTGGGCGATAGTGCAGGTATCGCCACCTTCGACTGTCTACAGCTTGAGACATTCATCCATCGGGTGTTGTGTAGGTCGTTGGTGAGAGAGCGTATCCATGAGCGCATTTGGCTGAAGGGTAGTGGCAGAAGTGGCGTGATCGAGTACCGAGACAAACTCTTGTATGAAATCAAGACTATGTGCTATTCAATGTTACTAATAATTACTCGTGTGCATGCATTTACTATTTGACGTTTGAGTTTGTTTGTTGCATCACTTTACATATTGTATTGTAATTGAAATGATTTGTAAAACGATGAAAATGTAAATCTTGATATAAAGGAGTAGCATTGAGTTTCTTGCTACTTCTTCTCATTAGCTCAGCCCTTTACGAATTAGCGGTAGATTCAATGAGAAAAAATATTTTTTTACATTCATAAATGTCATTTCTGTGACCTACATGAAGTGATTTTGATTTGATTTTAATGTTTAGACATTGACAGCAATGTCTCAACAATGAAGGTAGGTGTAACACCGTTTTAAGCCTGTTAAAACAAAACTTTTATTACTTTATCTATTTATTTAATACCTAAACATAAAAAACTAAAAACTGTAAAGGTCGAAAGAACAAAATCCAACGTAACGTTTTCTGTGTATTTAACGTTTACCGGGTCAAATTTTTAATGCGTTCCCAAGTTTGGAGCAGTAGAACTAACATACAGCTTATCCCTTCTGGAGTGTTTCGGTGTGTTTTCAATCAGTATTCAATCTTAACCCTCGGATATGGTTTGATCTTATAGCATTGCGCTACGCCTTAAATTGTTGTCTGATGAACACCGACTCACCGCCTTACCGATTTTATTCAACAATGAATCTATGTTTGACTACATAAATAGGAACGTATAACAGAGAATGTTCGAGAATCAATTTGTATAGCATGCCGCGTAATACAGGCAAATATAGGTCAGTCCACCATGAAACGATGGCTTTGGTTATTCAAGTAGGGCGATGACGACATATAAGTAGGTTTATGTGATTTCTTTTAGCTACGCTAACGCCATCAATTCAGTATAATAATTAACACACTGCTTCACTAAATATAACTTACGACCATATAATGTACTTGGCAGAAATTTTAATATAATTCCTTACGAAAAAAAAGCAGATTAAAAATAAATAAATAGTGCAGACAGTTTACAACTTGTCAATCAACATATATCGAAAATATTCGGTTTTTTATGACAATAAAGGCGAGATAAGCAGGACGTTCAGGTGATGGTAATTCATATTTTCATACGCCCTGCCCATAACAATACAGTGCCGCTCAGCATTTTTGAAAAACCTAAAAACTCTGTACAGCACTACAATTGCGCTCGTCACCTTGAGACGTAAGATGTTAAGTATTATTTGCCCAGAAATTTCACTATCTAAGGCGCCTTTCAGACCTACACACAGTAAAGCTTACACATGACTGCTTCACGGTAGAAAAAGGCGCCGATGTGGTACCCATAATATAGCCGACATCCTGTGCAAAGGAGCTTCCCACTGGTAGCTTTCTTTTTTATCATAAAATAATTTTCTCTCTGTTGCACGCTTTGTTTGTCAGTGTTGAAATGCAAAACAATAATTTCGAAGATTATTCTACCAGGCTCTCAATAAAAATTGAAGAAGTTATATTTAATAACATATTTACTCATAGCTGGCCGGAAAAGTTTTGCTTGACATAGCTCTTATCAAGCCTTGTCTATAGATTAAGTTAATATAGGTAAGATTTTTTACTACAAAAAAAATTGGCAGTTGTAGATACTACTGATAGACGTGAAAACTTAGAATTTTTAGTTTTAAAATTAGAAATTTCATAATGTTTAAAAACAATTAAATTAATAATTTAAATTTATTTTTAAATCACATTATCAATATTTTTTTAACCAAACAAAAACACTATTTCAACGATTACATCAAAAAAGTGTCTAACTATAACTAACGTTACATATATATATTTCTTTTGTGCGTCTGTTGTAACTGAACTCCTCCTAAACGGCTCGACCGATTTTAATGAAACTTTCTGTGTGTTTTCAGGTGGATTCGAGACTGATTTACATTCACATTTGAGCTACCTCCTAAACGGCTGGGCCGATTTTCATGATTTTTTTGTATTTTCCACTAGTATATATTGTATATATATATTTTTTTTATGGAATAGGAGGACAAACGAGCGTACGGGTCACCTGGTGTTAAGTGATCACCGCCGCCCACATTCTCTTGCAACACCAGAGGAATCACAAGAGCGTTGCCGGCCTTTAAGGAAGGTGTACGCGCTTTTTTTGAAGGTACCCATGTCGTATTGTCCCGGAAACACCGCACAAGGAAGCTCATTCCATAGCTTTGTAGTACGAGGGAGAAAGCTCCTTGAAAACCGCACTGTAGAGGACCGCCACACATCCAGATGATGGGGATGAAATCCTAACTTGTGGCGTGTCGCTAAGTCGCTATATATGTATATATATATATATATATATATACAAAGTAACATTGTCATATATAGCGACGCAAACATATATAGCGACGCAAACCTATTTTCCCTTAACATGAAGTCCACAACGCGACTAGAGAAGTTTTTGCTTTAATTATGAATCATTCAGATTCATTAAAACTTAAAAGTGAAACTATTAAAGGTACAACAAAGAACCAAACAATACCAGTTATAAAACAATGTCTCAAGCCTGTCACCAAGTTAATGAGAATTTCCTCTTCACTTACATAATAAGTTGAATATGATCGTTTTATCTCTTTTGCAATCTACGCATGTTAACTTTATTGGCTAAGCGACAGCGTTGGCGGAATAGTGGGCTTTGTACTGCACCTAAATGCTTCCTAAAGTTAAATCTTGCTGATCTGAAGTAAAAGGAAACTTTTACTTGTGATAATTTGTTGGTGGGTGAAATACCAAGTCAGTGTCTTTTGAATATAAGGGAAATTCACGGTTTCTATCGCCAAATACAGCAACCAGAAAACATTAAACCGGTGAATATTTCTAATGGGCTTGTAGAAAGAGTGAAATTGAATTTGTCATTCATATTATTTTTTTTTACGAGAGACCTGAAAAGAAGGGGAGCAAAAACTCAGCACTTGTATTTTTATAATCAAATTGTAGTACAAATAAATATATTTCTTGTAATACATAATCTGGTTCTAAGGCTTATATATAATCGTACGTTAATAAAAACTAATAGCAAACAAAATTTCTTAACGTTTTACGTTATTCCTTACGTAATTATTGGTCAAGTTTATTGTCGTCACTCTTCATAAGTCTACTTGAAAGAGACACCAATACCTTTAATCAAGGAATACAATTTTTTGAAAGTTTTCAATATCACGATGGACCTATTCAAAGCAAAAAGATCATATTTTTATCGGCTGTCTCATAGAAGTATGTAAAATACAACATAATATCTTGTATATTTCCTTGATATAAACCGTCCGATTTATTTTTATTTCGACGTAAAATATGCAAAACTTCGTCGCATCAATTCCAAAGGTAGAGCTTGGATAAACCTAACAAACATATCGGCCGTGAAATTGATTGAAATCGTGAATCAACATTAGGCAAACAGCTTTTTCCGTCCTCAGTTTTAAAATCTCTCCAATTTAAGATAATATTGCGATTATGCAAAGCAACCTGTATAAAAAAAGTAGGGTTCTAAAAAATGACAGTTGGATTAAATTGAGGACGAGTTTCAAGGGAAACTGTTAGAGGGAACAACAGGGATATTTGAGGGAAATCATGTAGTCAATAGCTTAAGATGATAACCAACAACACCACAGTTTTCGCCTGAATTCGAAGATTTTTGAGTTTCGACATTATTAATTCAAAAAGATCGACTATAATCGTGGTAACAACGGCAGTTTTCAAACAAATTAGTTTACAATTTCCAACAGTTGAAATCATGTTATTCACTGGCCATTATAAAAAATAAAGCTAATAATTATTAACGATTGCTGTTTCGTAAAATGGCCGGGAAACAACTAGGTCTTTAGTACAATTTATATTTATAATAGAAAAGTATACAGTAGAGCTATGGTGAACTCATTATATGTACAGTCATTGTTGTTCGCACACCGACCTTGCCAGCTAGGCGATTCGATTCCATCGCGATAGCCTAGCTCGCCACCTATAAACTATTCTGTACTTCCTTTGACAGGTTAATTGTATTGCGATGGAAACGAATAATAGACGACCCGAATCATAAACTTAGAATCTACCATGCTATAGATTGACCTAACAGCCATTTGTCAATATGTTAGGTAGTTTAATATTAAAAATACTTAGGCTGGGTTGCATCAACAAACTTCAGCAATAACAAGCATGTCATAAAGTAACGGCTAAGCAGAAAATGTGTTGCCCCATTTGACAATTTTTAGATGACGTTGTTAATGTAAAATGGCGACCTGTCAAAGTTTCAAATAGATATTCGATATCGACTTGATTACCTAAGATTCACCGATCCTGCAGGTATGTGTGTTTTTTTATATAAAACTAATTGAATTATTAATTATTACAGCTGACTGCGAGCCGACAACTATATTTTTTAAATTCTTTACATAATTACCTTTAAAATGACGTAAAATTTATTAAAAATACATATAGGTAGTTGCAATTGGCTGGCGGCAATCGAATGGTCTTGTATGGAGAAAAGAAGGAACTGATGCAAGACGGTCTTAGAGTGGCAACTTTGGGAGAAGAAACGCTCAATATGAAGAATGCAAAGGCAATGAAGAGATTACATAAGAAGTTGTAATTCTATTCGAAGGCGCCATAAAATACATGTGCACCAGCTAAACCGAAACAGGGTAAAAAGGAATATTAGAGAATAGGAATATATTTAGAACTGGCAATAATGATAGTCGCGATTTACAAGTATTATCCAGAATACAACAGGTTCGTGAAAAGTTGGCAATTTGCACAGGATTCTGGCTAAGTGAGTACGAAAGCGGAATCACATTCTGGAGTCAAACAGTAATGTAGAAACACTTTTGTTTCAGTTTGAAAGGCGGGAAACAAGGTCAATTTCCGGGATACTGATGCTTAAAAGGATGACGAGTGCAGCAAAATCACCACACGCAATTCTGGCGTTTCTTAGATTCCTAGCGACATTGCATTATAACGCGAAGCATCTATGACTTACCTTTAGATGATCGTTTTGCTAGTAAAAGAAGAATTAGAAAATATGACAGTTTTGTAGATACAAAATTGTTATAATTTCTATACTATACAATAAAATACCGATGTAGCAGTCGATGAGTCCTTAAATGTTATAAGGAGTTGAATTAGTGGTGTAAAGTAATCATGGAGAAAAAGGAAAACAAATGACAATCACGGGATAGGTACTTATTTGGAGATTTTTGCTGATGCTTATTGCATCTAGAGAAAAAACGTAAGTAGAAATGAAATAAAAAAAGTATTGAACATGATTAATATATTGAATGTAGCACTCTAATTTGATATTTATATTACAGACATTGTAAAACACTCTATTGAATAAAATCAGAGGCCGTTGAGTTTAGTGTATGTTCTTCTTACGAGCTCTACTTTTTCCGAACATATGGTAGATTCACAAATTTTAAAGAAATACTATTATTTAAGCCTAATTGAATAAAGTTTATATGACTTTGACTTATATAAGTATAGTTATAGTATATAGTTATTAAAATATGTAGGTATTAGAGAGTTTTTAGATAATATTCATATTATTTATGTTTTTTTTTAATATTTTTCTACAAGGAAGAAATAAATAATTGAAATACATCTATTAATATAGCCTTGAAAAACAGCTTCGGCGTAAATCAGTATTAAAAGACTTACTGCTCTTTGAGTAAATGATTTAATTGGCACAATTGCAAAAGTGGCGAATGAGACAATGACATCACAATCAACTCATTCGTTGAAACACTTGTTCCAAATGTACCTAAGGAAGATACATGTATACCTAATTTTTTTTATGCTTATAAGGGCCGAGACGAGCAGGACGTTCAGCCGATGGTAATTGATACGTCCTGCCCATTACAATGGAGTGCCGCCCAGGATTCTTGAAATTCTGAGCAGCAATTGCGCTCGTCACCTACATACATTTCTTAACTATTTAAAAAGCAATCAATATACGCAGTACTTACTTTGAAACTGAGGACAAAGTAATGGTTTTTAGAACTTATGTCCGTTTGTGGATTTGTTTCGGCTAAACCGATTTGATACCGCTTGTTTTGTGGCAAGATATTTTCATTTAAATGTTTGTTTGATTCCAATAGTTTTGGAAATAAAACAATTACGTACGATGGCAAGTGTACATTTATAAAGTATAATTTATTTACCGTACGATGATTTATACACTTTTTCAGTCTTACGTATGTATAAATTATTCTGAAAGACTTCCTCAATTGATATAACTTTTTAAGTTCTCGCTAAAAATATATCAATTTTACCAAAAATTTATTGTGCTAATAGAATTTACTTCCACACCCGTTTATGGCCCACAAGAAATCTTATGAAAAACCTCCTCAAGCTATGATCAAAACAAAACTCCCAAGTAATATTTTATCAAACATGCGTAGAGGAAATTAATTATTTAGCCACCCAACCAAGCTTATTTCAATATTGTAATTCTGGTATCACTTCCTTGTATTTCAATCATAAAAATATACACCGAAAAAAGGGAATAAAATTAGGTGAACTGTACATCGTCCAATAAATTTAACGTTGGTATCAATCAGGTCATCGATTCACCATCAACTAATGACCTTTCCAGGAAATAGGAAGCCACCGAGTATACAATTAATGTATACATTATTAACTCGGCCATCAATCATTAGTTATACTAACTTGAAATATATGTTTGTGTTCGTAAAGAAAACTAATTCGTTGGGAGTTCTATTCGATTAATTACCAGTGGGAGGCTCCTTTGTACAGGATGCCGGTTAGATTATGGGTATCACATTGGCACCTTTTTCTGCCGTGAAGCAGCAATTTGTAAGCATTATTGTGTTTCGGTCGGAAGGGTGCCGTAGCTTGTGAAATTACTGGGCAAACGAGACTTAACATCTAATATCTCAAGGTGACGAACGCAATTGTAGTGCCCCTCAGAATTTTTGGGTTTTTCAAGAATCCTGAGTGGCACTGCATTGTAATGGGCAGGACGGATCAATTACCATCAGCTGAACATCCTGCTCGTCTCATCCGTTATTGTCATAAAAAAAATCTCAGGGGTCTTTCTCAATCTCACTTTTTTCACTTAGGCCAAGGAAATAGCACTTATGAATATCAAAAGTTTTTATTTTACCATTTACCACCACTTTGGAAAAGCTCTTAAATCAATATTTACATTTTCATTGCTCTACAAATTATTTTAATTACCATATATTATGTGCAGTGATGCAACAAAAATACTCCAAAGTCAAACACTCAACGCCTTACAAGAGGTAAGTCGAAACAATCAATATTTTTTTATGGAAGAGATTGCGACGGCCCAAACTTTCTTGTAACATCAGAGGAATCACAGAAGCGTTGCCGGCCTTTTGAAAAGTATACAAGTAAGTGTAAGGCGACATGCGATAAATGGGCGAATAAATTTAAGGCGATGTAATAAAAGTTTTACTTTAAATATATATACAAAAAGCTTTTTAGAAAATATAGATTATTTAATATTCGATAGATAGATTTAAGGATTTAGGAGCTGTTGACTTCGCTAGCACGAGAGTAGAGTTTCTTTAGTTCCTGAACAGCTTCCGAAAGTCTCGTGTGAGGGAGAAGTATGTCGAAGTAATTGTGTAACCTTGGCGGAATTGACACACTTTTACACAAATTATCTTGCCCCAAGTGAAGCATATATAGCCTGTGTTATGGGTTATAAGACAATGATATATTTAATACAATATACTTACTTAAACATACATAAATTCATATTAACATACATAAAAGTAGGTAGGATCGCTAACCACTCGGCCATACAGGTCGTCAGGAATTAATACTTAAGATAATAATTATAACATTTTAAGTAGTAATGAATAGTAATTGATGGCGACCAAGTATCGGAAGACGCAGTGTTGGTAGGCCCCTCGCAAGATGGACCGACGATCTGGTCAAGATCGCCGGAATACGTTGGATGAAGGCAGCGCAAGACCGATCGTCGTGGAGATTTTTGAGGGACGCCTTTGTCCAGCAGTGGACGTCGGAAGACGTTAGAAGACAAACGCCCCGGCTGATGATTA
Organism: Leptidea sinapis; assembly: GCF_905404315.1. Lineage (NCBI taxonomy): Eukaryota > Metazoa > Arthropoda > Insecta > Lepidoptera > Pieridae > Leptidea > Leptidea sinapis. The sequence goes on from NC_066265.1 coordinate 31,157,775, forward strand.
TCATGATGATGATGATTAAGTAGTAATACATTTCCACAAAATATCGCCTAGCTCTTATAATTTTTTAATGGATTTGAGCTTAAGGGAAGGAAGCGCAACTTTTTTTCGAGTAAGTACTCGAGATTTTCGATTCCTATGTTCGGACGTAGAGCAGTTCTAGAGACTTACAATAAACTAGCGTAAAGACAAATAAAGCGTGGAAAAAAAACTCTTCTAACCCATCTCCGTATAATCTTTTTCTATCTTGCTAGAATATAGAAAAGGAGAGATAAGAAATAAGAAGGAATAAGGTAGATAGAAAATGATCTCTAGTTACTGTAATCGCTCTATTACACCAGCTTAGAACCCCTCTTCAATTCGTATACAAATGCTACATTCACAATACTTCATACCATACCCTGTGTCTACACCAGCGCCATTGTGGACGCTTTTTGAACTATTATTTACAGCATAAGCTGGACACTTTTTCAACTTTTCTCCAATTTGAGATGATTCTTCTTGCCTCTTACCTCCATAGTCTATATCTAATGTTTATTACAGAACCGATGAAAACGATTTGTTTTTTGTATGCATGTGGTATGCTTTTAGGTGTTTGTGTCCAAGCGTAACGAACATGTAATTGCTTTTAAACTAAAACCTTGGTTCTTCACATCAAAATATTGATTGTAACCTATTGCAACAAGTGATGACTTCATCATTATTATGACGAGTCAATGAGTCAACTAGTTTTATTCTAGCATGCTTATATAGGTACGATTAAGGTTGCAAGGGCAAGGTAGGAAAGGCAACTTTTCTTAAGTGTAACAAAAACGTTAAGTTGTGAATGTTTTATCCAATGGCTTATGACAGTAAGGGACAAGACGAGTAGGACGATGATGGTAATTGATACGCCCTGCCCATTAAAATACAGTGCCACTCAGGATTCTTGTAGGATAGTATTAAATATATAAACTATAATGTACATACACAAAATTCAAGAATTGTAACTAAGATTTTTTGTTATTATATAATCAATAAAATTTTTATTAATAAATATAACCTTTCCTTGCATTATCATATTAGGTAATATACATAAAATTGAAGTAATAACCTAAGCTCTTCTGAAGTTGAACAATTTCAATATTATATAGTTCAACTTAGATTAGTTTAAGTTATCACTCCTGTCGGGCGTCCCCAGTCCCAAATATTTTGAGTGGCACTACTCTTGCGCTCGTCACCTTGAGACATAAGATGTTAAGTCTCATAGTCAACACAGTAATGCTTACACATTACTGCTTCACGGCAGAAATAGACGCCGTTGTGGTAACCATAATCTAGCCGGCATACAATATACTAGCATGTACAGAACCACAGCGTGCTAGAGAGAAGTACATCTGTAGCGAAGATACAGCAAGATAGAAAAGGAAAGCGAATCTCTTGTTACTTTAACTAATTTTGATCGACACGTCGTAAACACTCAGCCCAGGCTTGGAATTATCTTCTAATTATTTTGAATATTTGTTGACAATACATGTTGACAAATTAAAATTGATCAGGCATTATCATTACTTATTATTACTACTCATACCTTTAAATCATATTTTACCTACTTACATGAAATACTATATTATTTTATTTATTTGTTTTTCCTTCTCTAAATTTTTAAACTACTACTCATATTGTGCATTATAATAGTCAAACCAACACATTCTTGATCTATGCAATAACCGACCGATACACGGGGAGTACTAATATCCTAGACACAGGGAAACTTAGGAGTTAGAGTTCAGCCATGTACTAGTAGATTGTTGTCATAATGTAAACTACATACCTAATCTCCAGCAAAATAGCTATTTTGTGGAAAAAGGCACAAGCTTTTATGTCTGTTTTACATAAACCTACTATCTGTATGTACCTAGTTTATTTAAGAAGTACTAGCAGTAACAACTACTCGTCTAGATTCATTTACCAAACTTAAGTACCTATGTAAACTTCTTCTTAATGTATGTACCTAATGGTTGTGATGTATAATGTTGTGTAGTAGGTATTATCAGTATGTAGCTTTGTAGTAACTTGTTCATGGCTTTCTGTATAATACGTTTTCTTTTGAGACAAAATAAAATATTTGTATTTGTATTATCAAGCTGTCAGGTCGTCTTTACGCTATTATATTCTAAGTCTGTGGTTTTATATGCATCTGTTGCAGCTTTGAGTTGATATAGCACAGGAGAAGGTATCTATATAAACAAAAATTACAAAATTATATAGTAACTTATATAGGAATCTCATTATAATGTGGAAAATTATGCTAGTATCCTATATTTTCATAAAGTCGTATTTTGGAGTTAATCTGAACATTTTCCACTAACTTCAAAACTGAAATCGGAAAAGGTAATTCATGACTTAAATCAATTTGAGCCTTGAAGAAAAATAACTCAAATTCAAAGTTACATTGTCCAACGAGTAGAAGTTGTTAGAAGAAGTTTGTTCGGGAAACTGCCAGTTCTTTGTATGCATATCACTTTAGTCGATAAGTGGTTAAAACTTACAAGATTTAGCTACGTAATGTGTGTGATCCTCTGTCATCGAGTACAAACAATCAAACATGGAACGTCATTCTTATTGCTCAAGCCTAAGAAGACGGTAGTACTATAAACAATATCGAAATATATCCAAGTTATTTTGTAATACGCGCAAATCATTAGAGCATTACTATTAAATATTTTTATGACAGTAAGGGTCGAGATGACCAGGACGTTCAGCTTATGGTAATTGATACGCCCTGCCTATTACAATGCAGTGCTGCTCAGTATTCTTGAAAACCTCAAAATTCTGAGCGGCACTACAATTGCGCTCGTGAGACATAAGATGCTTAGTCTCATTTGCCGAGTAATTTCACTAGCAACGGCACGCTTCAGACCGAAACACAATTAGGCGCCGCTATGGTACCCATAATCTAGACTTCCGGCTCCTGTGCAAAGGAGCCCCGCACTGGTAAAATGGGGGGATCTCGGCAAATAGTACGTATTTTTCTCCCGCAAGCAACAGTTTAGTTTGTGCGCAATTATGCGTTAAATTAACTTTAAAAAAATGGGTTTCTTAATTATAATCTTAAATAAAAAATAATAACGCATTTAAATCCAGTGCAATCAAGCACCGATAAACTTATGTGAAAAAACTCGCTTGAGATTTGGGGGGAAGCAGTTCAAGAGAAAACTCTCTCACTTAGGGGAGAGGGAGGTTCGAAAATCACTAAAATTGCCTCGCTTAAGTTATGGCTGTTCCCTAAGGTCAATGATGAAGTTACAGTGCTCGCTGCGATGGACATGCAATGTTATTGATCACTCAACTTTCAAAATATGGTAGAACGTATGTTTCCTACATGGAAGTCGACAAGTCGCTCTAAGGTCTGCAACTTAATCTATCCTTTTACAGAATTAAATCAATATTCACACATACAAAATGACTAACAATTTCAAACGCTTTGAATGTATTACTATTTAGAATGCTGTGGATTATTACGGAGAGATTTTCGTATTTACGAGATGTTGGCGAACGTATTCGAAAAGGTAAGAAGTTTATTTATATTAATATATCCAGATTTAATTTCATACCTAAAAAATCCATACCCATCACATATAAATGTCATTAGCGTAATAAAATAAAAAAAAAGGAAATATCGATCGAAAAATTGTGAATATCAACGTCAAAATATTATAATCATTACACAAAATTGTTAATAATGGATTGATTTGTCACAAATATGCAGATACATATATATATTTTAATAATATCAATAAAATTAAATTTGTAACCAAAAATTTATGAACGATGCGGGATTTGAACCCTCGACGTCTAGCCGATCGGTCAAATTTAATTATAATTTAGTTACTTTAAAAATAACAAATTGTAAATAACAATAAATTTAATAGCAAAATTTAAATAGTATACCTACCTATGAATTAAACGCAGAAATGTTATTCAATTTATATTAATTACCATTAAACACAAAAACAACTTGAAAAAACAAAAAGGTGATTGCCGGGGCCCCTGATTTAGTATAAACTAAGACGTAGAATAAAACAATAGTTACAAAACAAAACATCAGGAATCTTAAAGATATAATAATGTTTCATTATTATTCAGAAATAAACATGCTTCTATATCTTCAAGTTAATATTTTTTATAATAAAACTGAATGAAAACATAAGAAGTATAAGAACTGGTTCAAATTTAAATTACATTAAGACATCAACCAAACATTTCAGTTTCAATAACAATCCGAGCTTTGAAATGACAAAAATAACCGGCGAGTATTCCCATCGGATCGCGCGTTCTTCAAAAATAAGCGACACAATTAGAAGTACACATTTATCACGGCATTTCAAACAAACAGAAAATATTTTCAGCATAAATTAACTAGTATTTATAAAAACTTACCATAAAAATGGCATTGAATACAACCAAGAGGTATTTTATGCAATTCATTCCACAGCCTTCCATTTTCGAATATTTTAAATGTCACTTAGAAAAGCGTGCCAATTTTACCGCCGCGTTCGCGCGCTGTCGGTTGCCACAGACTAGTGAGGTTTGAATGTGATTATTCAGAGCCATAGCCCACTCGATTTGTGTTTTTGATAATCTGTTCGCGTGCTTAGAAGCTCGGGGTTAACATTGAGGGGATGTATAGGCACCTACTTTGAAACTATAGCAACACTTACGTGCTTATGTACTTATAATAGTAAATGGTTCACTGAGCTAGTGATTCCTAACGAGGGTGTAATTTAGGCGCGAGACGAAATCGAGGGCCTCAATACACCAGAATGGTGGAATCACAAAGGAGGAAAAAAACTTTAAATAGTTGCAAATTGATTGTAAATAATTAATAATCGTATAAATTAAACACAAACTTTTGGACAGCCTTTTTATTACAAGATCAAGGCTGACACTGTAGTTGTCCAATCTGTCATTCAATAGCTAAATGAAAACACTTTCATATATCTTTCCTGCTCGCTATACCACGTAAGAATTTCATATAACTGTTCCATCTGCATAGTTGTAATAAAATTTAACACATTTTCGGCCCTGTTGTCACAATAAGTAGGTAAGTAGGTAATTTTAAGATGCAGCATAAAGTACATTTTCACACCAAACACATATTTAATATATAATAAATTCTTATAGAATATATTATATATTATAAAAATACTATACTCTCATTGTTAAATACGATTTACTTACGATTGTTTAAGCCCTTATTTATTTATTTTTAGAGTAATCTGTAATCGTAGTACTATTATAAACATTATTTCCTTGTAAAACGAATGTAGCAAAGTTCACACAATACTGATTGCTAAGTTGATCGTATACACGGTTCAGATATTCATTATTCTTTAGTAAGGAAATTCATTCATGAAATATTAAAACACATTGGAGTTGATGTCGTTTGAAGTAAAATTGAATCTCTTAGTACCTAAAACCAGTCAAAAATTGGTTTTTCTATGTAGAGTGCTTAATCAGTACTCTGACTGATGATCATTAGATTGTAGTTGTGGATTATGTTTCAACTTTTTATTCTTGTATTTTTATTACTAATACCTTTCATTAATTAAATTTAACACTTACGTAACTTTATTCAGCCATTACTTATTATTATCTTAACCTTTTCTACGGCTCGTATATATGAACATGCTATAACTGCCTATAATTGTAATTATTATATGTATCCTTAGCACCTAAGACTTGTTTAATGTTAATGTATCGCATGTTATTCTGATGGTATTTCATAGATAAAAAAAATTATGATACATAATGTGGCGATTTGGTATGCCAATATAGTTGAATGCCAAGCCAGAAACTAAAGTCATGAGGTTAAAAGAAAGAACAAGGGCTCACTCCTTTTATATTCAAATTCAAATATTTTTATTCAAAATAGAATTCAAAATCACTTATTGAACGTCAAAAACTACCATCCATTCCAAAAAAAAGACTGCCTCAGACCTGAGAATGGACGCAAGAAACTCAGCGGTTTTTTTTTATATAAAAATATGGATTACAATGTGATATCGTACAATAAACATTTAAAGAGCCTGAAGGTGTTCGCTTTATTCCCAGTCCGTGGTGTCATTAAGAAAATCGTTTTTGCTATAGTAACCTTTCCCACACAAACTTTTTTTTAACAATTCTTTTAAATTTCGTAACATATTTGTTTTGTTAATTTCTGGGATCATATGGTAGAAGCATATACATCGCCCAACAAAAGACTTACTAACTCGACCCAACCGAGTAGTAGGCATAACAAGTTTATGTTTGTTCCTTTATAATAATAATAATTGTTTTATGTATAGTAATAATTTCATTTTTGGAAACGGAACGCAAATATATAGGAAGATATAAATGACGAGAATTTTACTTACTTCTATCCTTCATTTCTTGAACGCATGAGACAATAGTTCGTCATGTCATGCCAACAAATATGTTTAACTGACTGCCATTGACTAATATGTGTGACGAATAAATATGTGAATATAGGAATTTAAGTTTTTAATCTAGCCACCTAATTTCTAGACTCTTATCTTAGTAACTGATCGACGAGTATTAAGAAAATGCAAAACGCCCAGCGTTTTTTGAACGTTAAAGTTTTTCTTATCAAAACTGGTTTTCTCTTTTTGTAATAATTTAATATGGTAGGGCCTAAGCCCAACAACAACCCTGAAAAATAGATCGACGATAGACACTATACATATCGAAAAAAATATGGAGTGGGTAATATACGAAGTGTATGAAGGTATATATAATATTTGATCCAATTACTATTAAATGTACACTCCATAAAGTACCATACTTAAAAAACACACACACCTGAGGCACAAAAATTTAGGGTTGCTATATACGCTAAGTAACAATTATTGAAGTGATAACTTCTTATGGGAGGGTAAACCACATCGCATACCAGGTCATAAACTCCAAAAAAAAATAACTATACTTCCGTCCGAAAAAACAAACTATTGAAACAATTTTTAACCGTAACAATTTAAATGTTTTAAAATTAAACAGACCAATTTAAAAAAAATTGTTTCAAATTGGTCTGTAATTGTTATTCGAGAATCTCTGACTGTATTTGTTTATCTATTACTACATTTGTAAAAAATAATAAATAAAAGTTTTCAGAAATTTCCTGACGTTTGCATAATTTTTTTTGGTTTCTTCGTGCGTTACTACGACAGGCAAAGGGTTCAAGCCTATAAAGCCATTTTCGGTAATATTCAATAATTAATTATCAAAGCCGTCTGTACAAGATATATAATGTAAAATTTCGTTGCTAATGTACACAAAATTCTAATGTACATATTCAAGAATTGTAACTAAGAATAAAATGTATTTTATATGAAGTAATAATTATTGTATAGTAATAATTAAAAAAAATTTAGTAAGAATGATATAAAAATACATAAAATTTAAGAAATATATACCTAAGCTGCATATTTTTTTTAAATTGTGAATATTTAGTAGAGAAATTATCGTACCTATGCCTAATATAATTTTTGTATTAATTCATAAGGTATATATTTAGTATAGGTTATAAGCTGCAATTCCATGAGACGCGTTATATGTTATACGTCGCATTAGAGTGAACTAGTGCCCGTTGTTTTGTTAGATAGGTTATTGTCATTTCAACCTTTTGTTGAAGCGTTATAGAGGTTTTATATGTCATTATATTCAAATCAATTATATTAAATTCAATTACGAAGTTATAACTAGATATATTACAGGAAAGTAATTTTGTTAATGTTATATGGAATAGTATGTCGTAAGCTCACACTGGATCGAATAATTTGACGTTGTATTGTAAGTTATTCGTATGTTGTAGAATTCTGGAATAACCTTTTTTTTCACACATTATTGCCCCTCCGTTTTATATGTTTGAAGTCACTTGATGCATATTATTTTTATGGAATAGGAGGACAAACGAGCGTACGGGTCACCTGGTGTTAAGTGATCACCGCCGCCCACATTCTCTTGGAACACCAGATGAATCACAAGAGCGTTGCCGGCCTTTAAGGAAGGTGTGGTACTGTGCCCTCCCCAGAATACGAGGGGCAGCCCGAGCGCGAATGCTCGGGGAGGGATTCTCCGGCTCTACAGGAGCCGGTACCCTCCTGGGGTTTGATACCGCTCTCATATTTTGTTTGGGGGAAGGGGAGGGTGGGGGGAATGGCCTCCGATAGGACACTAACCTATGCGAAACATAGCGTGAAGTGATCACCGCCGCCCATTTTCTCTTGCAACATCAGAGGAATCACAGGAGCGTTGCCGGCCTTTGAGGAACGTTTACGAGCTCATTGTACAGCTTTGTAGTAGGTACGTGGAAGAAGAAAGCTACGTCGTTTCAGTGTTGTTAATTAATTGCAATGTGCACAAAAGTCGGGGCATATTTAAAGCGAAGAGTAAGCAGAAAACACGCAAACATGGTGTTTTTAGACAAGTTTTGTGGTGAAAATATAGCATTTCGAGCTATGAACGCCACTTTTCTTTGCAGTTAAACAAGTTTTTTGGCATGGCAGGACGCATTTTTTTTAGTACCACTCTCAGTAAAGTTATTCTTATAGCTTGTACTTTTTTGTGTAGGTACATTTATTCAGATAAGTAATGAATAACGTGGATTGTAAACTGTTTTCCACGCAAGAATTTTGAAAATATTGGCTTTGTTACATAGATGGCGGGCCGGCTGCCGTGAACTCATATCGCTCAAGGTCGCTGGCATTTAGTGTCGCCTTAACGCTTACTATTCAGAAGTATCGCAATAAAACACACGGAACACTCGAAAGTAGTCTTCTTTTTGACGTGCCGTCTCCTTGCGAAGGTTGGCAATCATTAGGGCAATTTCAACTTTCGACACAGCTGCTCTAAATAAAGATCTTGTGCTCTTCTCAAATCATTGGCGCAAGTTTTTAAGCCACGATATCCTTCTGCGGCCAGGCCTCCTCCTGCCTGGCACTTTCCCTTCCATGATTAGTTGAAGGAGTTCATATTTCTTGGCATTACGCATCACATGTCCAAAATATTCTAACTTTCGTTCTGTAGACGTAAGTATCTCTGTAGCCTTTCCCATTCTCTCTATCACGATGCTATTCCGTACGCGCTCTGTCCAAGAAATTCTCAGCATACGTCTGTACACCCACATCTTGAACGCTTCCAGTTTTTTTGTCATAGCTTCTGTCAGCGTCCAAGCTTCTACGCCGTATAGGAGTACAGAAAAGACATAGCACCGCGCTATACGTATACGAAGAGAGATGTTTAGGTTCCGGTCACAAAGTACTTTTTTCATTTTTGAAAAGGCGTTGCGTGCTTGCTCTATTCTGGTTCGTATTTCGAGGCTGTGATCTCCTGAGTCATCAAGTCGAAGTAGTAGACTTGTCTAAAAACAAAACTTGTCAAAAAACATCAAACATCATGTTTGCGTGTTTTCTGCTTACTCTTCGCCTTAAGTGGTGGAGGGAAACACTTTGATTTATTATGCGAGTGGTTTAGGTGTAAATACGGCAAATCACCATAGCGACCAAAGTTCAATCAGAACAGCTCAGTGCGGTCAATGGCACCAACTATTTATACATATGTTATAGAATATTAGTAATCTAAGTTCATCGGCACCGTAAGATTTCGTGAAAGATTTTACGATTAGTTTCGGAAACCTGAAAGGTTAACACTGAAAATTGATTTCCAAAGAAAAAAGAAGTTACTAATAATTTGGTAATTCATAGAATTGATATTTATATTGAAAATTTACTCGTACAATACTTTTATAATTAAATTCGTATTAGTTAGGCAAATATTATTTCGCCATATTAATTAAGTATCCCGAGCCCGCACATTGTATGAATTCTAAAACATAACGAAATGTCATTGACTGAATTATTTGTATGTCGAATATATAGGAATTTCTAAGTCAACAACATATATATATAATCACCATAAATTAAATACTAAAACGTTCTCACAAAAATTGAGGAACACGCTGCATCTTATGGTATAAGTATTATTCCAATCGGTTCAACAATTTTCGTGAAGCAGTAATGTGCAAGCACTGCTTAGGATTTGGGTTTGAGAGATGCCACGGCTAGTAAAATTACTGGGCTAAAAAAAATCAAATTACAAATTTCTTTAGTTACTATTAAAAATTTACATAAGAGCTTACTATCTAAATATTAGAATAAATTAACAATTTAGGTCTTATATGTCAATATATCAGAAGACTAATTTTTATAACCGAGTCTACTACGAGTCGGGGGATCAAATTCAAATTCCAATATTTTTATTCCAAATAGGATATGATATCACTTATTGAAAGTCAGGATCAAACTTTATTATGCTTTTAAACTAATTGAATATTATTATTAGTAGAAAACACGTAAACAAGGTGTTTTTAGACAAGTTTTGTGGTGAAAATATAGCATTTGGAGCTATAAACACTACTTTATCCTGTTACACGTACCCTTAAGTCTTACTTGTAGGTTGCTAATGCTTGCTGTTAGTTAAACTTAACACTCCAGAGCTATTATGAATTACCAGTTTTGTTTGCAGTTAAACAAGTTTTTTCTCGACATGATGCATTTGTTTAGTATACTGCTCTCATAAAAGCTGTTCTTATAGCTTTTACTTTTTTGTGTTGATACATTTATTAAGATTAGTAATCAATAATGAGGATTGTAAGCAATTAAACTGTTTGCGCCTGTTAAAATGTTAAATTTTCGACGCAAGACTTTGGAAAATATTGACTTTGTTACATAGGAGCCGTGAACACTTATCGCTCAAGGTCGCCGGCATTTAGTGTCGCCTTAAGGGGAAGTATTGCCGAGGCAATGAGACAACGAAAAATTGTTACACAAAATATATTGCTGACTTACCTAAAATGCTCCCTCACCACTTATTACTAGCCAATATTCCTATAGTAAGCAGTATATTTCTGTATATAAATCGTACATTTCGTTCGTTTCAAGCTCTTTCTCTTTATATCTTTCAGCGACCTTACTGCGGTTCTAGACCAGAAAAATAATAAATTGTTAAAGTAATAATAAATTGATTTTGTGTGTAATTTTTAGCTTTTTTTAAAGCTCGTATCCACACATCAGAACGCAATTGCGATGACGTTACAAATTTTTGGAGTTTCAAGAATACTGAGTGGCAAACCCATTATAATTACCATCAAATTAACCTTACTCGTCTCGTCTCTTATAAAAAAATTACATTAGGTATTTAAGCTTCGATATGACACACGCAGTGCGATCACACTGAGATCGTATCAGATGTCTCTGACTGAAAACGTATCGTGTGCCCGCAATTTAATTTGAAACATTTTTGTATTTAAGAGATTACCTTCGTAAAAATATACTCGTACGTTCACATAAATACGTCAGAACAATTTAAAATAATTATCTTTATTGTGGTGGCAATATACATCTGTTTACTATGGTAACAATATAAACATAATATAGGGTTTATGTTTAGATCTACATTTTTATATCTCTATAAGTTGTACCCCGCGGTTTCATTCGCGTAAATGTTTCTAAATACCTACTGTAACTTATGTTTAAGAAATACCAGATTTTTTATTTATTTATTTAATTCAGAAAGATCTCTATATATATTAATAAATGTAGTAGCAACAATATTTCTTATGAACTATGTTAGTATTATTAGTGAAATATATTTATAAACCTAGAGCTAACTGTATCCAGTGTTTCTGGAAGGAACAGTCAGCTCTGGCAGCAATCATCTTTAGGATGCTGTTACTGCTAACACGTAGACGCTGCAACATGGAGACCGCTTTTTGCGCATTATGGCATGGAAACCATCCACAGATGCATCAGCATACAATCCAGAAGCACTACAACGCCACGGTATTAACTATTTTGCACAATGATTGTTTGAAAGCGAGTGAGATCTAGACCTCATCATATCGTACGCATTCTTATGTTGCTTCTTCGGTTGAGAATCATTTTTGGGGGAGGTACATATTCCCCTGTTCCTTTTTTCTATTGCAGTACTGTTCTCTCTAACGATAAGCTTCTCATATTTAATGTAGGCAAAATTTCCTTTGTTCCTTTCTTCGGCTAGTTTGGGTTGCAGTACCTTCCTTTTTTCTAAGACTTCTTTTAGGTAGTCTTCCGTTATAAATATATCTTTGATCTTCTTTTTATTTTTTATGATTTCGTTCTTTTTCCAATCACTTGCAAGGGATAGAAGCGTTAGTTTTGGTTTCCCATTTTTATTATTGTTTTCAATGCGATATATATTGTTAACTTCATTTGCGTCTATGATAATGTTTGATTCTTCCGCAATGCATTTTTTCACTTTTGTAAAGAGCTCAAGTGAAGACTTCTCCTCCTCTCTCAACCCATGGATTATTATATTTTTGCTTCTCTTATCTTTTTCCGGATATTCCACCTTCTTCTGCAAATTCACCACTTCGATTTTCAATAATTTACGCCCAACAGCCTCCTAAACTAATTATTATATTATGTGACACGTAGAACGCTATAAGTCCCGATTAATACTTTCTTTCAGTAATTATTATTAGGATTAACTTATTACCTTTGCCATAAGTAGTTAATTAATGATTACTTAATGTTTAGCTTAAAATTATAAATATTTTACGAAACAAGTGTTACCTACCTCTCCAAAGGCACACTTTAAAATATCAACCATTTTTTTTTATGGAATAGGAGGACAAACGAGCGTACGGGTCACCTGTTGTTAAGTGATCACCGCCGCCCACACTCTCTTGCAACACCAGAGGAATCACAGGAGCGTTGCCCGCCTTTAATTTGTTATTAAAAAGGCATAAAAGGCATTTATTTTCTCAAAATTGATTCCTTTAGAATTCTTTTTGATGTCATTTCTAATATAGTAGATACTACTACCGCTTTGGAAACAAATGGCGCTCTGAGAGAGAAGAAGCGGCGCAAGAAAATCTCCCAGTATTCTTTTTTTGCGCTCTTTTTAATAAAAATATACAATATTGTACTGTCATTGGTGTTGCTATAAAATAATCATAATCTAGTCCCAGGCTGTCCGATCACTTAGATATTCAGCTGTGGAGTAACAGGATTTTTTAATAAATAAATTAAATTTATTTATAGATAATGCCTGAACAGTGGCTGGGACTTTATTATAAAAGTGTATACATTTACCCTTAAAGCCAATGATATTATAGTATTAAAAGAGGTAGATATGTCACTAGCGCGCCGAAAATCAATCGCCTAAATTGAGATAATTGGTTCATTTGGTCGCAGTCGGTCTCTCGATACGAAAACGGTACACACGCGTTTGTTGTTGACAGAATTGCTTACAATTTGATATAGGTACAACATTAAAATGCCGTCTTGTGCTATGGGAAGATGCACTAAATACGAAAGTAAAAATATCATAGAATTACATACCACAGTTAAGAAATCATGAATTATAACATTTTATTTGATTTCATTATTTATATAACAAAATAAACATGTCGCCATGACAACGCCGATCGCCGCCAAGCCGATCATAGATTAACGTACAGAAATGACAAAATATTGATGCGGTCTGTTGCGGGATGATCGAGGTATAATATTTTAGGAAATGATGTAAAAAAGATGTTGCAGTGAATGTAATACGATATGTAGTAATTTTTAATAAACAAGTGCGTATATAGGTAGCTGAACTATCAAACTACTAAAACAAGTTTAAGGGTAGGTAGCGGATGTAGACAGTGAGTGCCATTTGTTTACGTAGGAGTTTTTTCAGTAACACTGTCCCTTTCAGTATATCCCTTGCTAACTGCAGAAGAATCAATGGATCATTTTCTTCTTCTCCCATTACCTTATTGTAATAAACCCTCAACAGAAAGACATTCATAAATAATATAAGATACAAAAAATATTAATTGTAATCTTAAAACTTTTTGGGAGCTGTCGTTAGTAAAATTGTAAAAATGGAACCCTTACTGTAGATAGACCTTTTGGTTTTGTTTTGGTGTCTGTGTGTTTTTTATTATCTTATATATAAAATTCTCGTGTCACAATGTTCGTTCCCGTACTCCTCCGAAACGGCTTGACCGATTCTCATGAAATTTTGTGAGCATATTGAGTAGGTCTGAGATTCGGCTAACATCTATTTTTCATATCCCTAAATGTTAAGGGTGGTCCACAGGATTTTTTTTTATTTTATTTTATTGATATTTTTTGTAAATTTGTTTGATTATGAGTCAGCATTAAAAAATACATACAACTTCAAATTTTCACCCATCTACGATCAACAGTTACTTTTGTATCGCGATTTTAATATCGGCAATACAACGTTTGCTGGGTCGGCTAGTCTTATATATAAAATTCTCGTGTCACAATGTTCGTTCCCGTACTCCTCCGAAACGACTTGACCGATTCTCATGAAATTTTGTGAGCATATTGAGTAGGTCTGAGACTCGGCCAACATATATTTTTCATAACCCTAAATGTTAAGGGTGGTCAACACGATTTTTTTTTTAATTTTTTTGACATTTTTTTTTATATTTGTTTGATTATGAGTTAACATTAAAAATACGTACAACTTTCACCCATCTACAATCAACAGTTACTTTTGTATCGCGTTTTTAATATCGGCAATACAACGTTTGCTGGGTCAGCTAGTTTTATGTATAAATAATTGATATCATCAATGTGGCTATATATTATAATAAATATTAAATATTTTTTTTATAAAATCAATAACACATTATCTATCTAAGTTTAATGCAGTTTTACTACTTTATAGCTTTTACTACATGAACTCGCGAATGAATCGTAATTTAGGCATAAATCACAGTGTACGGTAAAAAATCATATCTGATGAATTAAATGTATTTTTTCTATACAAATATGAAGCAACTAGCAAATTAGAGCTATCTCTTCTTCGCTTGCGATAATTGCATTTACTATCCTTCTTTGACGTGTAATCGTAATGTAGTGTGCTATTGAAATGTTAAATTATTAATGTGTGCGTTAGTGTATCATTTTCAAACACTGAATGTTGTCTACGTAACCTTAACCCTTAAATATCATTGCTTAAAGCTATATAAATCTCCCATGTTTAAAACATAATCATTGACCACATCGTTTCTATAAGGCAATGTCGCCGTTGAAATGTATTTTTCTTTGACTGTGTCAAGTAATGTACTTTCTACATATTTTTTTACTAAAAGATACTATCTTTGAATGGCAGAAGAGGGATATTCGCGCTATTTATTTTCATATACCCAGTGTCAAAATATATATATATATATATATATATATATATATATATATATATATATATATATATACATATCTGTTTCAGCGATCATGCTGTGGTTCTAGCCCAGAAAAATAATAAATTGTTAAAAGTAATAATAAATTAATACGGGGAGTGTTCCAAAGAGCTGTTTAACCTGGTTCCTGCCGCCGAATTCCACCTTCGCACGACACGCCACAAGTTAGGATATCATCCCCACTATCTGGATGTGTGGCGGTCCTCCACAGTGCGGTTTTCAAGGAGCTTTCTTCCTCGTACTACAAAGCTGTGGAATGAGCTTCCTTGTGCGGTGTTTCCGGGACGATACGACATGGGTACCTTCAAAAAGCGGCGGCGGGCGGCGGTGATCACTTAACACCAGGTGACCCGTACGCTCGTTTGTCCTCCTATTCCATAAAAAACCCGTTCAGGCCGCCGAGCGTGCAAATCAATAATACATACATACACACATACTTCTGTCGCAGTCGGGTAAAATAATTACAGTAAGACACTCATAATATTCAAATTCAATTCAAATTCAAATATTTTTATTCAAAATAGGATGTGACATCACTTATTGAAAGTCAAAAAACTACCACCCATTCCAAAATGAATGCCTCATGCCTGAGAAGAACGGGCGCAACAACATAACACAATACAATTAAACTTATTATTTAATAGCCTGAGGGCGTTCGCTCCATTCCCAATTTGTGATATCATTAAGAAAGTCATCTATGTTATAGTAACCTTTACCACACAAATGTTTTTTAACAATTCCTTTGAATAACGTAATACTTTTGTTTTGAACATTTTCTGGGATCCTGTTGTAAAAGCATATACATCGCCCCACAAAAGATGTGCTAACTCGACTTAGCCGAGTAGTAGGCGTTATAAGCTTATGTCTGTTCCTGGTCTAACACCAGTGGTTATGACAGTTTGTAGCAAATTCAGATTATCAAGAATATATTGAGAATACATAGTGCATTATTGTAAACTTCTAAACAGCACTTATAATCGATTTAAATGATGAACATCGTCTCGTTTTATGTCACTAGAGATTTATTTCCGAATGTAATTAAATAGTAAAGACTAAAAACAATTCAAAAATGAAATAAATATATTTTGATTGAGAACTTTGGCTCTGCCGATCTTGGAATAATGACTCGCTATGAGAACCAGAACGCTAATTTCATGAAGTCATATAAAAGCTAGTTCGTGTTAGCTGCCAGTTGTAATCCCATTGTTGTACCTATAATATAATGGAAGAATTGTAATTTATTGTGACATACTTGTACGTACATGTATATTATGTATGGTATCAAACATTAAGCCTCATTAACCATTATATTTCCAACAGCCTTGGTGACTCAGTCTTTAAGTTGAAAAGCTTACAATTAAACTATATCATTTGGAAGTGTCAAATAAATATATAAATAATAGCCAAGGGTGAAACACGAAACAATATGATATCATATGATTCAGATTTGTGGCCACTTAACATTTCATATAAGCTATTCCATGTTTCGCGTACGATAGTGTTGAGGACCGGATCTCCCCCCCCCCCCCTAAACGTGGCTGCGTCCAAACATCAATTGACGACGTGGTTGCACAGATCCCCTCCGCCGGCGCATGGTCTATCCCAATTGAAGTCTTATCAGTTCTGGAAAAAAAAAATCTCGTAAAACGCGCGGCTGTAGAATGGTAGACATCCACGTTGCGGATGGAATTTCACATTTTATCCTAATGTCTGGTGGAATTCGGCTTCTGTGATTATCCCTCACAACTCCTCTAAGCAATTCCCCTTAGTATATTATGTATATGAACCCACATCTCTACGCAACTCCAAAGGAACAAAACGCTTGTAGATTACTTTATCGTCGATGATTCCTGCTGCAAGAGGTCATAAGGATGAAACTGCTACTGGAGAGTGCCCGCCCAGACATTGCTCCTTGACATCATATTTACCTGAAAATTCATCTATCGCACAAATCAATTCGCAAAAAGTATGGGCTTAGATTAAGGTTATCGACAGGCGTATTATACGCACTTCGTAGAACCATAAAGCCAAATTTAATAGTTTCGGAAGTGAAAGCGTCGATTCATTTTCTTTTAACTGCAAATTGTATCGGCCTTGGAGGCTAGGTGGTAAGTGGGCGGTCACCATTGTGCGTTGTGTTGTGGACCCGCGGCCATGGCAACCGGCAAGGCTTTGTGCTTATGACCTGTTCGACAGGTTGATATATATACCACCAATAAAAACATGCTGACATTGCATTTAACAGGAAGTCACACTAATATATACATAAGGGATACCACAGCCTACTACTACAATACAGTGCCACTTCGGATTTTTGAAAATGTAATTATCTCGACAGCATAGTATATGTTTAGCACAGTATATCATTACTGGTGGTGGCGTCGTGACGCGGGTTGTACGGTCACTCTATATAGTAATTGGTCGCCCAACACGGGCGGCGATGGCTGGTCCATGTGTCATGCTCGTAAAGGGGTGATATAAATCGGTTGGTGCGATATTGAGTTATTCGTCCATTTGTCGTGCACATCATCGTCATTAGCCGGAAGACGTCCACTGCTGGACAAAAGCCCCTCTCAAAGATTTCCATGAAGATCGGTCCATTTGTGGCGCACATACTAATGCAAATTTCAGACTTTTATGGTTTTCTCATGCATGCCTTAAAAAAAGAATGATCATAATCGGTTCACCTTCTCGAAAGTTCTGAGGTAAAAAAACTACCGACAAATTGATAACCTCCTCCTTTTTTGAATTCGGTTAACAATATCATGTTGTGTTTATATTAACAAATCAAAACATGTAGATCTAAATCCACACAGACGTAATAACGGGGATAACTAGTATTAAATACAAACTAAACTCGTCTCTATTATGTGTCGTTGCCACACCTCTGCAAGCAATCATTCAAGGAACTGACATAATATGTTTGTTGTCACTAAAAATTATTATCAACTAAGACAATTTAACTACAGAGATGTGATAATTTGTCTCGATACATGCATTAGTCTTCAAAAGATTTCATTCAAAGCCGCTATGACTTGAATGTAACTGTGACAGAAACTTTTGCAATCGTTTAAATTATTCTCAATAATTTATTACAATGAAGGTATGGTTTAAGAATCTTTATTTCTCAAAAGAATTAACAATTCACTTACTGAGAAAACTTAAATTATCTTAAAAGTAAAAAGTAAGTAATTTACGTACAAAGCAAACGAGTATGAAAAGTAACAAAAGAAAGATTTACTAATATCTAATAGTACAACAAAATATAAAAACACACTAATAATATGAGAATCGGTGAGTAGTCACAATTACAATTAGTCACAAACCACTAGAACAATAAATGAAATATGGCAGCACGAACAAAGTGAAAGAACCGGATCGCGCGTCACAGAATAAGATAACTGAATATGGCTTGACATTAGGAAGGACAAGTTTGGAAAATTTTTAACTTAAAAGTATTGTGTAGTATATTGAAGTACTTACTATGGATATTTTATGTTTTTAATTATTTATAATATTATCTGTTTCAATGATTAAAAGTACTTACCCAAAGATATTAATTTTATGTTTTTAATTTGTGCTTAATTAATTCCTTTAACTTAAGAATGACATAAGTGATTTTCTTATTATTTATTTGTATCTACTTAATCTAATTTAGATGACCGAAATATTTTTAGTTATATATGATTTTAATAGCCTTTTGAAACGCAAACTATTGACGGTATCTTTTATGTCATTTGGAATATTATTATAGAGATGAGCACCTTCATACATTAAGCAATTTTTACCATAATTCGTTCTTGGTGCTCTAAGAACCAGGTTATTAGCACTCCTGAGGCACAATGAAGGTAGTTTACTTAATGGTGTATTTGGAATGACAATGACTATAGTTGTGGACAGTGTGACGGGATTCCCGAGGAGAAATTCGAGTGTGAACTTTGATTATATTCTTAAGAAATCTGTGGAGGTACTATTCAAATGTAAGTTAAAAATTTATACCTAGCCTTCCCATAAATACTAAAAGAAAGAAAAAAAATCTATGGCAAATAACATTTATTACTTTTACAGTGTGTTAGTTTAATATATAAATATAAAACAATTTAAAATATAAAAAGCTTGTTCATTGTGGTCTCCATTGGCTGCAATATAGTCCTTTAAACGTTGAGGCCAGTTATTAATAGAATCACGCACTCTTTCCATGGGAAATTTCTTCACTGCCAATCGTACGGATTCTTTTAGGGACTCAAAATTATCATGGCGTTTAGAGCAAGCCGTGCTCTCTAAAACTGATCATAAATAATCCAGCAGATTAAGATCGGGACTAGATAACGTCCAGCATTCAGCTCTGATTAAGTCCAAAACGTTTGTTTCCAACCAAGACTGCGTAGACCGAGCTTTATGACCCGGCGCCGAGTCTTGCAAGGACCATTCTTGGTTATTGAGCATGGTGTTGATAGGGGCTTAACAACCTTCTCAAGAATGGTATCTTGATACACTTGTGCGGATGTGTTGACCCTTTTCACAAAGTTCTTTCACTCGTTCGTTGCACAGTCACTCCTTCACAGCTACTACCCCACCGAACCATCACTGAAGTCGTATAGTGCCTAAGTTGTCCCTAATAAGACTAATTGGGAAGCTTCCGTAGAGCTTTGAGCATAAATGCGGTATAAAAAAAAATCTGTGACCTCCCATTGCGTACCGCTTCAGTAGTTGTTTCGGTTTCTATGGTTCTAGGTTCTATCTTCATCTCCTGAGATAAAATCTTTTGCTTTCGGAGAGGATTTCTTCGAGTTCTTTCCCTTACTGCTGTGGACCACCTTTTTCGTAAGAACACTACGGCCAGATGTTTTTCTGTCACAAACAGAGCAGGTCTCATTGTACCTTTAATAGCCCTACCATTAATAGCCCGGTACATAAACATTTTGCTAATACCAAGCGTATGGAGAGTTTTGAAATTGCATTTGGCTCCATACCTACTTTGTGTAATGCAAACTCAGCGATTCGGTTTTCTATATCACCCCACTCCATTTTAATATCGCAAAATATTGTACAATGTATTGGCGCCAAAATGAGAAAACTCAATGAACAATAATATAAAAGGGACAGATTCCAAATTCAAAAGCAATATTTTTTTTATTTTTAATTGTAACAGTATTTATGGCCAGACTTTGAATAGTAATAAAATTCAAATCAAAATTACTTGATTCATGTAGGTCAAGGAAATGACAATTGTCAAAAGTTTTCTTTTCTTGTTACACTTACCACCACTCCGGAATAGTTTGAGCTTTAATGAGAAGCTCAACAAGAAACTCATTGCCAATCTTTTAAAACAAAGTATACAGCTTCGTTTTATAAAACATTTCAAATACAATATATGTAAAGGTATGCAAAAAAAAATACTAAAACGTCAAATACTCAACGTCGTAACACAAGCAAGTCAAAAAAATTAATGTTAATTAATAACTAAAAAACCACAAGAGTTATTGCGTATAGAAGATGTACCAATCTGCATACACCGTAAATAAATAAAGGTGTTTTAATTTGTAAATATAATAACTTTAATTTTAAGAACCTGAAGCAGAGTTTCTGGTCACAGGACCACAAGTAGCACCCCTTCACGAGAATGAACGCATTGAAAAGCCTTCGTCTCCCTCGACCATATTTTACGGAAGGAAATAGCCCGCCCCATGTCGCCACCACAAGCAGTGGCATTTAAGCGAAATATTCTCTATCTCACATCAATTAAATGAAGATAGGCATTGTGAAAATGAAAAAATTACTTTCAATATTACGTTGTTTTGCAAAAAAAGGTCTTTTGAATTTTCTCTCTCGAGAAAAATAATGTACATCATAATATTACAGCAAAATGAGAGTAATAGAGAAGAATGAACGAAATTTATTAAAAATTTCTCGACAAACGGACAGATGAAAACATTATGATAGAGTATCCATTTTTAAGAGGTAGTAGAGTACTGCATGCAATCTTTAAATTTAAAAAATTTCCGGTTTCGCATATTTTATGTACATCTCTGCAGATACTGTAAAATTTTAGTACATACATAAAGAACCAATACATTTTTTACCGACTTTGTTAACGACTCCTACCAGAATGCAGTTTGTGGGTACGAGGTGAAGCCGAGAGCCTCAATACCTTCTAGGAAAAACGCAAAAATAATTTTTGAAACCTTTTCGGCAAACAAAACAATGATTTTATACTACACCATCATGGAATGTGTTTTCGTAGTGAAGGGCCGAAAGTGCGTCAATTATTACATACAAATATAGATGCGGTAAAAGTGTATGAAAATCTATTTCAGTGTTTGCATTTTCTGTTCCGCTAGGCTTATTAATATTTGGACGGAAAACAATACCGGCTAGTTATAATTTACATACCGACTGTCAAAAATACTAAATAAAAAATGGTTTATTCTTAAGTAATTTTAAGGTCGCCTTGACGAAGCCTTCTTAGTAATAAAAAAAAAAAACAATTGACAATCATTTGTCAATTGCTTTTTTTTACGCAACGAAAATGAAATTAAGTCGAAAAGATTTTAGAGCGATAATTTTTTTTTATTCAAAAATTTTCAAAAAGTTCTCTCTCTCCGCAAGACTGTGCTGCTCGTCTTCAAAATACTTTGGGGAGAGAAGCACCTAGCTTGAGCACCGTGAGGCGATGGTTTGCTGAATTTCGAGGTCGGGTTTCTTTCCATGACGAATTTCGTGAAGGGCGGCCTTCAACTGCTGTCAACGAAAATTATGTGGCTACTGTAAAGCGTCTAATTGAAGAAAACCCGCGGATTACCTATGAGACAATTCGAGGACTATTGGGGATTGGTATGACCCAAGTTAAGAAAATTTTACACGAACACGGCCAACAAAACTAAATCATTTTTAACTTCCGAAAAAGTATAACTCGTCACCCATCCTGCACATAGCCCCGACCTAGAACCCTGTGTATCTGTATTTTTCCCAAAATCAAAGATTTGATGAGAGGTTTCACTTATTACGTTTACCAATTCCGAAGAGGCAGTGATAGCGTTTAATCAGCACGTAGAAAACATGGCTCCAGGAGGTCTACTCGCAAAATCGACAACGATACATTCGGAACGATACGATAATACTCCGAATATATCGCAAGTAACCTACTCTAACAATTAATGTTCGAATTCCTTATCGTTTATCGTTACCATAGACTAATATTTTTATTTTTTTACGATGTTAGTGTGAATGTAATATGTACAAACCTAAACATTATCTGTGCTTTGTTGCTGTGAAGTGTCAAAAGTCAAAACATAGTTTAGGCGCTAAGGACCATGCCAGACTCTGCACCACCAATTTGGTATCATTTACACATAATGTAAATGTTAAAAAAATATGTAATGAATATAATATGATCATTTAAAATTGAATAAATAATACAAAACTCGCGGATAATAAAATGTAAAAAAAAGTAACTCAACCCTTCTCGTCGACTTCCTATTTCTCAGGCGGCCATTTGCATTATTTCTACGCATAAACGATCAACAAAATGACTTAAATAACTTAGTAGTAAAAAAATCCTCTTGAGTAGTAAATCACATATAATTATTTTAATAATATTTATTAACTATGTATATTGTATGGCAAATATATCTATACAACTTGAACCGATAATAGCAACGACAGCCTAGATGGTGTCGTTGAGATTATCGTAAAAGTGACGTTTCATTATTTGTGAAATTCGAATATTCGTCTCTGACATTTTCAACTAAGAGTAGGGTTAGGACCGATAATATCGAATAATGTTTCGTTCGTTCAATCATCGTTTCAACATTAAATACGACGTAACTAAGAGTAGGATTCGACACGACTAATGCCACGATTTGTCGAATATAGATTTTAGGAGTAGGCCCCCTGATCTGTGGTTTTAAAAAAATGGTTCGTTCTAAAGGGAAATTTGACTTAAACCTTAACTATAACAGTTAATATTCTGCAACTTAGCCTAAGAATAAAATATCTGACTGATTGAACGTCACGTAAAAGGAGAATACTCGTTACAAAACAGTCATGGCGTTTTGTGATTTCCTCATTCATTCAACCATTATTCAATATAGGTACACGAAATTCCCCCAACGGGCGTGTCACATGAACTAATGCGTCTCATATAAACATAATGTATCTATATTGTTTTACAAACAAGCAATTAAATGGGTAATTAAGATTATTCTAAATCTGGACGAATGTTTGATAAGATTTATGTTTCAAAATTATGAGGAAAAAATAAACAATATCGCATAGTTTCAACAATTTTACTTTTTGATGTTTTGGTTCTTCAAGGTTTCAAATTTTAAACAAAATCTACCGACTCTAACATGCATATATGATTTATAATTGCTTTATATAATTTACCTTAATTTAAAATTTAACCTTTCCGATCCAGGAATCTCTGATCACGCGGTATAAAATCTGTCAATGCGTACTATTTTACGTGTATTAATAGATTGCTTAAACTTAGAATGATTTGAGTGATTGTATCTGAAAGCTATTGAAACAAGCTATAAGACCATGGCAAAATAAACCATCTAATAAACAAAATAAGGACCCACTGGACTTCCGATTTCGGAACGTTAAGTTTTAAATTTTAAGCTAAGGTAAATATAAAGCAATAATTAAACATTGATTTAGAAATATCTAAATCTGTATTTTAATCATAATAATGGAAAATTATATCAGTCTGTTCTATACTAAATATTTACAACATTAACAATAATCATTGAAACATCTGCATCGTCATAAAATTGTGAAAGAAATATAATATTTTCCCTACAGTCTCACTATATTCATAAATATTCATGCTGGTTTAGTATCACATAGTTTTTCCTATTACAACTATCAGTTCTGTTTGTTTATCATAATAAATTGTTTTCATCTCAGGTTAACAAAAGTCAAAGAATTTCCTAGTAGGCTACTATAGGCCGATGCCTACTTGACGCAGTTCAGACTAAGTGTAAGGAATAATCCAGGTGAGATTTCTTTAGTTGTAGGCTTTAGCAATGTTCCATTTGGCTCTATCTGATTCAGATAATCCAGGTAGTTGTTGATTGATCGCAGAAGTTGGATGTTATTGTATATAGTTCTACTCAAGTCAGTTATTAAATCTATTGGTGATGTATTCATGTAAATGATGTCTTCTTTCATTCGTCCCGTTGCTGATTAAGGACCATTTTGGGGCCATCTATAAATAGATGTGATAAATCACAGTTTTAGGTGGCCTAACATATGGGCATACGACGCAAAGAATGCAAACATTAGCATTAAAAGTGATAATTATTTGATTATGCAAAAATTTCTATTGATTTCCAGGTATTTTTGTAATAGATGTTCTATTTTCTTGGACATAAAATTTTTCTAGCTTTTGGACAAAGTGCCAAGGTTTTTTCGTCACCTATCCATTCGGGTTGGTCATAAATATTAATAATATTGTCGCGTAGCAACGCTTCTACGTATATGACGAGAGTTGTCAAACGTCATATCGTGCAGCAACGTACATGACGAGAGTTGTCAAACTTCAACAAATTGATAATTTCAACAGCTCCGTCAGCAATACTCGTAGCTTTGGCGTAAAAGTGTTTACTTTAGACGCTGTAGACCCGGGTTCGATACACCTATCAGTGTATGGAATTTTTTGGACTTTGTAAAGTTAATGGAAATTTCTAGTAAGTTCAGGGTCAAATCGAACAGAAAAAAAGGGATGGAAAATGTGTAAGCAGGATAAAAATAGTTAAAAGAATTTTCTAGTACAATTTAAATTTAAAGATGGAATGGGAGAATCATTTTGAAAATGGAACAGATCCGGGGGTATATAAGCGTACTAAGCGTGGCCTACGGCAGTTCAAGTTCTGGCTCGAAAGTGTAAAGAAGAAGAAGAAGAAAAGAAGAAGTAGTGAATAGTGGAAGTGTTCCAAGAAGAAGAAGATAGAAGAGACTTAGTGTTCGGAGCGGTATGACGCGTTGAAGGTACCGCCGCCCACAAGAGGAACAGTGGCAGACCGGCGAAGTGCAAGTTCAGAAAAAGTGAACGCAAATAAAGACTCGTACCTATAAGTGGAGTATTTTTTCCAATCCCTGACTCACTCTCGTGTCAATATATCCTTAGAGTCTAAATGTTTTTCAAGGTTTTTCAAGGAACGACAATCTCATTGTGCAGTGACAAAAAAGCTCTAGCTTTGTTTATTTATTCTACACTTTTTAGGGATACATCTTTGTTTTTCTCCAAAAATCCTTGAAACTGTCCCGGACGATCATTGTTCAATTTATTTTTATATCTGTCTCCTTAAAATTTTTTTTTGAACAGTTTCGACAAGCTTCTTCAATTATACTTTTACATTTCTCATCCATTTATGATTTCAAGTCTTGTAGCTGCTTGTATATCATATTCTTTGCAAACTTACCTAAAATACCTCTTTTCCTTACGAGCTTCGCTGGGGCATTCTTTCTTTCGTATTTAGATCAGAATTTTGACCTCTTTTCAAGTCTTATCACTTCATCTTAAACTTATAAAATAAATCTTTAATACAAATATCACGGCGTTCAGTAGATTATATTAGTACCAACTTATTAATTGGCCGGAAACCAGCACAATTCCCAATGCAATTCATTTTTCAACTACCAATAAAAATTGTGGCAAACTTTGTCAATTTCATCCAGTATAAGACTGGCACTGATGATAAAATCGACCTTCAGGCTACTACTATTACATAATCTATGCTTCGTTTAATTGGTATATTTGGAATGTTTAAGCAAAAAAAAATCATATACTCTGTGCTTCAGGAAGGAGCTGGGCTGATTGGATTGACCAGTTAACCCTGCAAGCACAATGGACTCTAGGAGCTTAAGGGCGCAAACTGCAGCCCCTAACCATATGATTTCAGATATATAAAGAATATTTGAGCCAAACAGATTGATGAAAAAGATTTTGTAGCAGATCACCCATTATTTATAACAACAACACAAAATTACTACAGTAGATTTCTGGATATACGCGAGTCACAATTAAATAAAATATTTGGATTAATCTCTCTCAAAAAAAAAGATTAGTTTTTTACTAGTGACTCAATTACTTTTTCTGTAATACTAGACTATGCTTTGCATGTCTCTCAAAGTACAAAAGTCCGCGTTCGTTAGTTCTCAGAACTCGTGTACAAAAACTACCCCTATTTTCAATGTAGGTTATTATCCAGTTTTAAGTTTAACGCTGAATGAAAGAATAATTGAAGATCAATCATGTAATACGAAAAAGAAAAAATCTCGCAACAAGCAGGTTCTACTTTTATCGAAAGTACGTTTCATGCATGGTGCGTTTTTTGGAATTTGGAACATTAACACAACTGATCCTTTGGATAACTAGGCTGATCCGTTGAGTGAAATATGTGGTACTTTAAGCCCCAGGTTTGACATAATCTCCGAGTCGGTGACGTCATAGAGCATTAGCAATTGTATAGTGAATTTTATATCATACCGTAGCAATACGAAAATTAACAATGAGAAATTATTATTAATTTTACGTTCACATACCAATTAATGAGATATGCGGAGATATAGCTGATGCTGTACTAGGTATTAATAATAATACAAACAATACGAAAATATCCTTTAATCCGTTATCAATACAACTTTACCTTGACTATCGTGTATCTGCAAACCACAAGTGAATTTGATGGTCCATTATGTTTTGTCATCGGTCCATTCGTCCGTACTTCTATTGTGTGTGTGTTTATATATACAGGCTCGCTTGATGTGCTGGCTTCGTGGAGAGACGGCATCGCTAGGGACATGGGCAGCGCAGCATCAGCTCAAGGTAATAATTATCCAATTAAAATTAATAAAGTTCATATATTAACTACAAAATTTTGTAAAATAGGTCATTTTAGTATTATTAGATTTCTCTCGATTGTTGTACAATTACAAATATACCGTCCTATTGTAACATCTTCATCTATCCAAATGTCTTGAGCCTTTTTTAGTGTTAATTCCGCCAATACTCGTCTTCAAACAATTCGACACGTGTTTCGCCTCTACTCAGGAGATGTCGACTCGCCGAACTCTAGCACGAAACTCTCGTAGAGACGAGTATTGGCCGAATTAACACTAAAGAAGGATTAAGACATTTGGATAATTATGGATTTCCGCAAAGTAACGCCTACTTGAATAAATCATATGTTTACATATATTACAATCGCAATGAAGTAAAACTGTATGTACATTGAATTTATATATTATACTAGCTGACCCAGCAAACTTAGTATTGCCATCATAGTATCATCATCAACTATAGTTAATCTATCAACTATAGGTAGCTAAAATTAAGTTTGTTTTTTTAACTCCTGAGAAAATTAGACAGATACAAAGATTCTAATTAGTTATTCATTTTAAACTATTCTTTCAACTTGATTTCTGAACGACGCGACGGGGGACACATCAAAGGAAAAACAAAATTGTTGTTTTTTTTTTAATTCCAAACATTTTCGTATTTATTCACCTTTTAAACCTTCTCTGGACTTCCACAAATAATTCAAGACCAAAATTAGCCAAATCGGTCCAGCCGTTCTCGAGTTTTAGCGAGACTAACGAATAGCAATTCATTTTTATATATATAGATAAAGCACAAATACGGTTTTGGAAGTTTTATCCCTCAGTAACTACAATAGGTGCAGACCTCCATAGTATAATAGTTGGAAAGGTTGGAAAGCTTAAATCTTTGAGTATGGCTTTCTAAGTGGTTGCGTTTCTAGTAGTTGTTTAGGTTCAAACATGCGAGGGGTCGTCACTAGTTACTTTATATAATTATTGTATGCTTGTCTTTTTGTGGCAATACGCAAAAACTACGTTATAGATTTAATTCTTATTTAAATATAAACAAGAGGTCGGGACAACATAATATAGGCTACTTATAATAACATATAATAGAAGAGGAGCTATAAATCCAGTTGAAATCTGTCTATTTGTTTCGTACAAACAGACAGTACGTACGGCATAAACAGACAGGCAAAATTTGTAAATGTTCATCTGGTATAAATAAATTTTTATTTATTTTAATAGGTACACACAACGGAACTACAACAAATACATAACTAAGAAAAATAAAACTATCAGCTATATAAGCAAGTTAGGCTGCAATTCCACGTGGATAAACAGGATGTTTAGCAGAAAGATTATATAACTATTTAAATACAATAATAATAGCAATCTTAAAACAAGTTTTATAATAGTTAGTAACTAGTAATTTAATATTATAAATAATAAAGAAGGAGAAAAATCGAATTGAGATGTATTTCACAAAAAGGTTTTATTTTTATAAATTTTGTCTTCCTTTACGAGGTTTAATGTATATTTGATGATGTTATGATGAGTTTAATTCAAATTTTGATAATATTTATAGATGAAGAACAATCAGCTTCAGGCCGCGAAAAGGCCTCCCACGGCGAGGGTCTGGGCAAGATGTACATGGCAGAGATGAAGGAGTTCAGAGATACCTTCTGCTGCAGGAATGTACTCAAAACACTGTTCATCGTTATCGGATTATTGACAATTGTAAGAAATTCCTTGACTATTACATATTAAGCATTCCATCTTTGATGTTATCGGAGTCCACATAGGCCGACTAAAGCTCTGTTCAAACTGAGGTGAATAACGCGTGGGACGCGGGACGCGTTTTAGAGCAATTCGCTCGCTCGCTTAGACTCTCAAACTGACGCGACTTCCCGCGTGTCAGTTTTGGTTTTTCAGTGGAGAAACATCATGCATTGTGAGATCAAACAATCCCACTGGGCGACCCGCTCTTGTTTCGCTTCAACTTGAGCGACTACTCGCGTCAATTTGAACACGTCCATACAAGTTAGCTGACACAATCGGCGCGAACGACTTCCGTCCCGCGTTAGTCGAGTCAGGGCTCAGTTTGAACAGAGCTTTATACTAAGATTTATATAGATTGAGATCATGTAGGCCATTATATTTTTATATAAGGGCCAACGGGCCACAGGTCACATAATAGGAAGTGGTGAAGTAAACGCCCATAGACAACCGCAACACCAGGGGTCAAGAAATGCGTTGCCTGCTTTTAAGTTGGGAGTATATTGATGAGTAGGAAGGTCCCTAATAATAAGGTCTTATTAGTTCGGGAAGACCGCAGGCTGAATTTTTTGAGACATTCACAAACACGAGCGATTCATGACACTGTCATTTTGTGAACAGTGAGTCCGTTGCTCCTTCGATATTTATTTGTTACTTTAAAGCTTCACTCTATTAGGTTTGTATGGGTTGTGAGTTCAGTATTTCCTACTTCATTTTTTCTGGGTATTTGACTCAAAGAGTCCTGCTATGAACACTATATCGCATTTCAGATCCAATCCGTAGTTGTGATAGCGGTGACCATAGCATCAGCGATCGCGACCAAGATCTTCAACAAGGAGCAGTCGGGGCGCCTGGTGGCCATGATAGTCCTGGCTGTGACGGCCGCTGTCAGCATCTCTGTCATCATCTACGGTGTTATTGGTATCTTCAGGAAGAGGAAGAAACCTGTGCATGCGGTGAGATTTACTTCTATTATAAACAGAAAATCCAATGATCTTTATAAAATATCACTAACAACATCATCCTGGCAGCACATTTTATAAGAACTCCATTTTCAATGTCCTGATATGCTGTTTTCATCTATTCGTAATAACTCTTTCATATTGTAAGTAATTATGTTTCATAAGCGGTTCGTACATTGACTGAAACAAATCTTATAATTAATCAAAACTGCATTACGTATTGCAGTTCCTAAGAGATATTGAGACTGCGCAAAGAATATATTTACTGCACTGTTACAGACGTTCGCACTCCTAGACTCTACACAGCACCACTAGATGGCGCATGGTTTCCTGTGCAATGTGCAACTTGACTCAAGTGCTTTGTTGTTCAACTCTTTTCAGCAGTCTCGGAAAATATGAATGATGTGTCATTAGCAAATTATTTTTAGATTAAAAAAATCTTCAATAGTTTTTGAAATATTAACAAAAAACCAACTTTTTTGTTTTTTTTTTTTTCAATTAATTTTCCCGCTACTGTGAAATAAGCTGAAACTATCGAATCTAGAATCTACGGCATAACTAGGATTTCTACATTCCATAAAATTTAATTATTTATAGTGATTCCATACTCGTCAGTAGCAAAAAAATTGGTGCGACCTTCGCATATCATATTTATTAGCACCAGCTAGCAATGAATGTAGTTACCGTTAATAGCGTCATGTTTAACATGTTAATATTACGTAACTTGTGAAACATGTGTATTGTTTTTCTGACTAATGATTGAGTGCCTTTTTCCATGCGTACGAGCATGGCACGGTCGCCGTGCCGTGTTAAGTATAAATATATGAGCTACAATGACAGCCTTCACATGGCTTGGCGACCGTAACGTGACCGTGTGTCGCCCGTGCTTATTGACTTGTATAGCCTTTTTTTTATGGAATAGGAGGACAAACGAGCGTACGGGCTACCTGGTGTTAAGTGATCACCGCCGCCCACATTCTCTTGCAACACCAGAGGAATCACAAGGGCGTTGCCGGCCTTTAAGGAAGGTGTACGCGCTTTTTTTGAAGGTACCTATGTCGTATCGTCCCGGAAACACCGCACAAGGAAGCTCATTCCACAGATTTGTAGTACGCGGAAGAAAGCTCCTTGAAAACCGCACTGTCGAGGACATCCAGATGGCGGGGATGATATCCTAACTTGTGGCGTGTCGTGCGAAGGTGGAATTCGGCGGCAGGAATCAGGTTAAACAGCTCTTCGGAACACTCCCCGTGATAAATGCGGTAGAAGACACACAATGAAGCGACGTCTCTACGCAATGCCAAGTGATCTAGCCGTTCACAGAGCACTGGGTCCCCGACAATTCGAGCTGCTCTGCGTTGCACGCGGTCAAATGGATCGAGCTGATACTGGGGTGCACCAGACCAGAGATGACAGCAATACTCCATGTGTGGCCGGACCTTCAGATGAACACGGGTGCAAAACGGCGACGTCTTCTCTCTAATACCTCGATAATACTGCGACCGTGCTTAAACCGTGTATATTGTGAAAGAGCTTGTACGGCACGGAGCCGTGCCATTTAGACGGCAACCGTATGCATGTGAAGAGGCACTCAAGCTTCCAAAAACCAGTCAACAATAAAGGCAAGCAGATAGCCTCTATTATCAGCATATGCACGTACACCAAAAACAAAGTGAGTGACGTATCGCGAGTGTAGGACGTAGCGAATTGCACACTGAAGTAATAGACCTGGCCTGTTGTCGTGGGATCGCATGTGGTTTTAAGGTTATTTAAATATCTAAAAAATGGACTGTAACTATAAGTGCCTTCATCCTTTCCAATGTTGAGTTGTATGGGCTTCGCTCCATACTATGATAGTGACGAAGCAAAAAAGATCATCAACCTCATATTCTTCTGAACTTAGATATGTATATAGAGCTGCACTCGAAGGTCGGAAGTCGAGCCTTACTCGTTCTGGTTCGATACTTCTTCTCTATGTCATTTTTTACAGTACTTTCATTACGCTAAATGTCATACTGCTAAGTGTGCTTAATAAGGTATATAAAGATAACGGATCACATTAGGCGTTACTTTGCGGAAATCCATAATTATACAAATGATTTAAGTTTACTTTAGTGTTAATTCCGCTAATATTTGTTATTAAAAATACTCAAAGTCTCGTGCCAGATTTTGGCGAGACAACACGTCCTGAGGATGCCTCGTGTAGAGGCGAAAAACGTGTCGAATTGTTTTTTAAAAACAAATATTGGCGGAATTAACACTAAAGAAAACTTAAATCATTTGTATAATATTTATGGTACAAGCTGACCTGGAACAACTTTGCTCTGTTTAGGAGGCAATTTAAGACAACTGCCGTGTTTTTACACGCTTTTTATTAGTTTCCCCTGTATGTGTGTTTGTTTGTAACGGACTCATTTGGGCGCGATTTTGGCCCAATTGATGGCCACATGCGGCTAGATTTCGTTCAAACTTCGTAGATTTATCGAAGACTGATGACAATACATTAATTCGATAGAATAATAGCATTTTTCAATTTGCAAAATAAGATTTTTGTTATTTTATATATCTTTTTCATTTATCGTCGATAAAGGCAGGAATTAATATTCATTTTAAATTTAAATAATCTTTTCGAACAAAGCGTGTTTTTTAGTTTTTTTTTAAACTACTTTTGTTATTCCAGATTTTATTTACAGAAGTATAAGTAGTTGTGACAATCACATAGGCAACAAATCACAAAATTATCCAGTTTGGTGCAATCGTTTGAAAGTTGTAAGCGTACATACATTACTGAGATTATTTATATAATCCCTATACCCTCTATTGAAGAGTCCAGAATTCTTCAATACAGGGTTTTTTTTTCTAAATGTTTCCATTGAGTCCTGTCGCCTACTCGTCTCCATACGGTAGGTGCAAGCATTTATATGATGAATATGGATGTTTGTTTCCGAGTCATGGATGTTTAAATGTATTTATGTATGTTTATATGAATTTATGTATGTGTAAGTAAGAATATTTTATTAAATATATCATTGTCTTGTAACCCATAACACAGGCTATATATATAACTTGGGGCAAGATAATTTGAGTAAAAAGTGTGTTAATATTATTATTGTTATTATTAAACCGAAATTCTGTGAGCTTGAACTTGTCATTACAATACTACAACTCTTTCGTTTACTTACATGGATATAAACACATTTATAATATTATGTACCAAAAAAAAGAATAATTGCTATCAACAGCATTCTTTTCTTTCTTCTTTCTTTTGAATTCAATTGAACTGAAAAATCAAGTCTATTTTTTAAACAATATTTATTCCTTTGCACACACATAGAAGCTTCAATTTGAAGGAAATTTTATTGTGATTCATACAAGGTTTTATAACAAAGTTCAAGTTAATTATTGATTGTTTGATAAACCAAAGTTATTTATAACATACTGCTTCAAGCAGTAAAACAAGAACTAGAAAGGGTCTAACGTGTAATAATTTACATAAAACAACTGAAGTAAATTAATATCGCGTGATGTAGCAATGAAGGTTTCACTGAACTTGCCCGAAGGTCACGAGTTGATTAGCTTTGATTTACTTTTTACATCATAAAATATACTAAGCAAGTCGAAGTCAAATAAACTTGATTGAAATAAACTTAAACTAGGCGCTTTTAAATCGCCATTATAATATTTTCTTTTAAAAATGTATGTTCCTAACTGGAGTGTTCCGAAGAGCTGTTTCACCTGATTCCTGCCGCCGAATCCCACCGTCGCACGACACGCCACAAGTTAGGTTATCATCCCCACCATCTGGATGTATGGCGGTCCTCCACAGTGCGGTTTTCAAGGAGCCTTCTTCCACGTACTACAAAGTTGTGGAATGGGCTTCCTTGTGCGGTGTTTCCGAGACGATACGACATGGGTACCTTCAAAAGAAGCGCGTACACCTTTAGGCCGGCAATGCTCCTGTGATTCCTCTGGTGTTGCAAGAGAATGTGGGCGGCGGTGATCACTTAACACCAGGTGACCCGTACGGTCGTTTGTCCTCCTTTTCCATAAAAAAATTACTGAATATATCAGATTTTCGGATAAAATAGAGATCTTGAGAAGAACATACAAGAAACTCAACAGCCACTCTTTCTATTCAATTAGAATATTTTGCAGTGGCTGTAATATAGTAAACAAAATAGTTTGTTAGGTGCTGCATTCAATATATGAATTGCGGATAAAGTTAAATGCATTTTAAATATCAAATCTACACATATAAATAAAATTGGAATGTCTGTTTGTTATTGTTTTAAATAATTATAATTATTATTTTATTTTAACTAAATTCTTTTCACAACAAAATATTTTTTTTACACTATTTTCAATTTAAATTTACTAAAATTTATTTTCTATTTATTGTTGAATTTTATGTAAAGCATGCTTTTTAGTTTTTTTTGAACTATTATTTATTTTTCATTTTTAGTTAAATTTTCTATAAAAGCGTATTTTTAAAACTATTAAGTAGTTTAACAAAAATCTTAGTTTGCAAATCGAATAATGGAATAATCTTATCAAATCAGTGTATTGTCATCGGTCCTCGATAAATCTACAAAGTTTGAATGAAATCTGGCCGTTTAAATTGGGTCAAAATCGCGTCTAAAGGAGTCAGTTACATACAAACATACAAGTGAAGCTAATATAAAGCGTATAAAAAATACGAGGATCAGGCAAAAACCATTGGGTATAAACCTTTATGAAATTTTTAAATGAGATTTTTATTGCAGACCGCAGCCGTTATGCTGATAATGATAATCATACAAGCTGTGATCCTGGGTCTGGCTATTCGGGTGACGGACGAGGATGAAGTGGTGCTCAACCGGTCCCTTGTCGAGTCCTTCCGGTTGGCTCAGGAAGATAATCCGAGACACGTGAAGATATGGGCAGCCACGCAGAGCGATGTGAGTACAGACTGCAGAAAAATAAAAAAATAGCTATGTCGGTAACTTTATCGATAAAACGGCTTTCAAGTTTTTAGGCGTTTTCGGCGTTTAATTGTGCAACTAATTTGGTGTCACAACCAGCTCGGACGCGTGCACTGAATGTTGCTGGTCGCGCCACCACTAATTACTATAGAGCTGTATCGTGTCTGACTCACTCGGCCGCCAGTCCGACTACCAGTGACGCTCCCACCTTATTGCATGCAACACGTCTGTACTGTTGTGTTTTGTTATTTAATTACGTTTATTAATAGCATACGATACAGAAAGGTTTATTATTGAAATCCAACGTAGACCATCAATTTAGGATAATTCCTCATCAGATTATTCCGCTAGAGATTTAAAAAAATAAATAAATAAAGATGAACCCACCACTGTTACTTTTTCCTCTTGAACTTTTCCTACTTACATACAGTAGTAGTAGTATCTCTACTTCTTCTATTAAGGAATCAGTGGCAACACAACCAGTTGCGCCACCGTGGAGTCCGTAAGCTACCAAACTAGAGACAATACATACACCAGAGTAATGTCGCGTCCGAGCTAGTCGCGTCACCAAGTCGGTTTCGCAACCAAGCGGACACCAGATGAGTAAGTCTTTATAGAGCTGGATAAAATTTTATTGGTAGCGGTGACTGGTTGTGTAAGCTACCAAACTGGACACCATACAGACACCAGCGATCATCTATAGTAGTTTCTTTCATCAAATCCAATCCAGTCTTAAAGTCACCAGTTATTTTAGCAATATCCGATGAACTATATTTATTGCCAGTCACCCGTCCTGACCAAGATGATGAGTGTCGATGGCGCAAGGGCGTTATAATGGTAATTTGGAAGTGATTTTAATGTAATAGAATCTTAAATCAAACTATACCTACATCTTATATATAAAATTCTCGTGTCACGGTGTGCGGGACCGAACTCCTCCGAAACGGCTTGACCGATTCTTTTGAAATTTTGAGTGCATATTGGGGATGTCTGAGAATCGGACAACATCTATTTTTCATCCCCCTAAATGTTAAGGGTGGTCCGCACGAAACTTTTTTTTAATTTTTTTGACATTTTTTTTAAATTTGTTTGATTATAGTCAGCATAAAAATACATACAACTTCAAATTTTCACCCATCTACGATCAACAGTTACTTTTGTATCGCGATTTTAATATCGGCAATACAACGTTTGCTGGGTCAGCTAGTATTATATGTATTTCATAAATCTATTTGCAGCTACAATGTTGTGGAGTATACGGCCCTGAGGATTACCGACAATCCAACGTTCCAAATTTTTTCTCCCCGGATGTGCCGATCTCCTGCTGCCCAGGATACGATTCGA
Organism: Leptidea sinapis; assembly: GCF_905404315.1. Lineage (NCBI taxonomy): Eukaryota > Metazoa > Arthropoda > Insecta > Lepidoptera > Pieridae > Leptidea > Leptidea sinapis. The sequence goes on from NC_066265.1 coordinate 31,193,948, forward strand.
CGAGATCTGAACTGGTGCAGGAGAGGGAGAGAGAGTCGTGCAAGGCGAGACATGAGTACAGCGCAGTGGGCTGTAGGGGGGCTCTTCTTGAAATGTTCCAATTCACAGCAGTCTTGGTGCTAAGTAATACGGTATTTCTGATAATATGTGAGGTAAGGGTTTATAAAACAAATATTTTATTATTATTATTATAATTCAAATATTTTTATTCAAAATAGGATACAAAATCACTTATTACAAGATTATAAAAGAATGCCTCAGACCTGAGTAGAACGGGTGCAACAAACATAGCGGGCTTTTTTTTCTCATCAAAAAAATATGTTTACAAAGTAATATTGTACAATAAAACTTATTATTTAAAGCCTTGAGGGCGGTACCTCCATTCTCAATCTGCGTTCCCATTAAGAAAGTAATTTATTTCATAGTAACCTTTACCACACAAATATTATTTAACATAATACTTTTGAATATCGAAATACTTTTGTTTTCAATATTTTCTGGAATCTTGTTGTAAAAGCATATACATCGCCCCACAAAAGATTTACTTACTCGACTTAGCCTAGTAGTAGGCATTATAAGTTTATGATAAAACTATTACCCAAAAAAAAATACTGACTATGAACATTGTAAAATAAGGGCATTAAATTTCCCGGGTAATCATTTGTACCCATAAACTAAAATATAAAAAGTGCTCGCAACCTTTTCCCTTTCTTTCGTAAATAAATTCACATAACATTATCTCGCTCAGTCATTGACACAATGTAAACATAAAAATATGTTGATTGGCAATGAATGAAGAAACCGATGACAATTTTGAATAATAGTGAACAATTTTTTTTTTTGTTTTGAACATAACTAAAAGTATTCTGTGGTTATAACAACGTGAATCATTTAATAAAATACGTGCACCCTTTTGGCAATTTTGTATAAAATCTTTATCACCTATCCAGTCTCCAGCACGAAAAGGGTGCTATTGTTACTCGCAGCAAAAACGGCAGTGATTTAAATTTCGAACCCCACGTGACCATACTTCCGGGAATTACTCCGCGTTAAAAAAATGCGACCCGGTGCGTTCTGAAACTCATTCTAGCGTATTACCTCTTTGTCACAAAAAATTATTTCTCTTACTATAAACCTATAACACTTTTCTCGCTAGTCGAGGTGAAAAGTTGTATGTTTCACACGAGATCAAATTTTTTTTTGTCTCGTGCCTTTAAATCACTTACTACCTCAGTAGTCTATATTAGAATCACGAGCGTAGCGAGTGATTCAATTCTAGACTGCTTCAAGTCGTGATTTAAAGTCAGCACTCGGAGCAAAAAAACTTTGCTCACTTGTTGAACAAATAACTATTTACGTTAAATTGTCTGTAGTTTGTATAGGCAGCTTCAGCTTGCGTGAAGTCGGCATTTCGACTGGGTAAAATTATTATATTATAGACCTACATTAATATATCACCGATTTAAGAAAACACTACAATTACTTTAAGTTATTTACGTAAAAGTTACCTGCATTTTTAACCAAGTTCAAAAAAGGACGAGATTCTCAATTCGTTGGTATTTTTTTTATGTTTGTTACCTCAAAACTTCTGGATCAAATTACAACGGGGCCACATGGGAAGCACCAGCTTTTAAATAAAAAAAAAGAATTATCAAAATCGATTCGAAAATACTGTCGAATTGAGAACCTCCACCTTTTTTAAAGTCGGTTAATAAAGCGTTCTAAACTTAAACCACCGATTGTTGAGTTAAATTGAGAGACAATATTATGCCCATAACTTAATAGCATGTGCTTGTACTTCTCCAAGTAAACCAAGTTAACTAAAAATCTCTTACTTATGTAGTACCTACTTACAACCTTTTTTAACTGTCACTGTATTTCTTTCAGCTTTGCCTAGGGATAGTGAGCGCTATTATTTCGAAAGAAGAGCGTAAAGAAGAAGTAATAGAGGAGCCTCCTGCACTAGTGGTGCCAACACCTATGCCACGAGCTTCGTTGAATCTATTCCAAACAAAAAGCAAACCTTAAATAACTTCTGGTTCTCCGAATCAACTTAAAAAAAACACACTATTACCGATAGATGGCAGTATTACACAAATTAAGAATTCAACGGATGGCTATATTAAAAGTTCCATTAAGTAGCCACAGATGGCGTTAAACCTGTTACTTTAAAATATAAATTAATCTAATATGAATTCTGAATCTGTCGAAAAGGGTTTATGATATTTTATAGTAGGAGAACAATCAAATCCAAGGATCTCACAATAATGGACAATGTACTGAATACTGATTGAACTGTTTATAATTCTCATTATTTATTTATTATATTATGTATGTTGTAGGAATTGCTAGAGATAAGCATGGAAGTAAATCCTATTGAGACATTAAATGCTGTTTTTTATTTTACATAATTTTCTTACTTATTTTGAAAGAAATTCTTTTTCTCTTTTCTCTCTTTTGGCTTAAGACTAGACAAGAATTTCTTGACGTACCGCTGAGGTTTGACTGGTTTTTTTTGCCTCGTCAGAAAGTTGCGGCATGCAATTCTTCAAATTCCGATCAAATTGAGTAAATAATAGTATTAAGTACAAGAAAAGAAACTTTTATACAATCAATAGATATACTAAGTCATAATAAGATATGTAATTACAAATAAATTCTCAAGCATCGGTGGTTCAGTGGTAGAATGCTCGCCTGCCACGCGGGCGGCCCGGGTTCGATTCCCGGCCGATGCAAGATTTTTTTTAATTATAAGTTAATCAGATAATCCTATGCGATTGGTACGAAATTAAATTTTTCTCATTATATCTGTCAGACCTGAATAGGCATAATAAATAAATAAATTTTCTTATAACACAATCCACTTTAAAAGATTTAGCAATTTTACGGAGCCTAGTAGATGGATGTTATAATTATTGTTACATAGACATTGAATGCAATGAAAAAGAAAAGAAAATTATAATTATTGAGTTAAAAATGCATTAATATCTGTACATATAAACATTTGCATTTACGACTTAACAAAGACATCACTAAGATAACAAGGTAACTACATACACCTAAATAAAAACAAGTGCTGAACTTGCCACATGCAATTTTTTTTTACATATACTTGCTTAGGTAGATATTTTTTCTATATACTTTATGGTATCAGGTAATGAAGTTATTAGCATTGTTTAATAATTCAAAATTATTGACGCAAAGATTTATAGCTAATGATGTCAATAATATTAAATTTACTCTTGAATATTGCATAATACATAGATTTTGACATTTTCCAACTCATAAGCGATATGCAGGCATTATGTTGCGCTGTAAAACTTTTCCAATTAATCACGCAATTAACTTTAACAGTCATTAAAATTACACTCCAAAATCTCAAGCAAGTTAAGCGTAGCTAATTAACATAACAATGTTGCTTCACATTGTTTCTGTCATTATTTTACTTGGAAACTATTGCAGTGTTGATGGAGGTACGTATTTCTAGCCGAATCAGTCATAGCCGTTGATTGACATCACAATTTTTTTTTTCATTTTAAAAGTTCTTTATTTACTTAAACAAAAATATATAGAAAGTACATTACTTGACACGGTCAAAGAAATAACAATCTTAAACATTTCAACGGCGACATTGCCGTAGGCCCACCAGTGGGAGGCTCTTTTGCACAGGATGCCGGCTAGAATATGGGTACCACAACGGCGTCTATTTCTGCCGTGAAGCAGTTATGTGTAACCATTACTGTTTTTCGGTCTGAAGGGCGCCGTAGCTAGTGAAATTACTGGGCAAATGAGAATCCACTCAGAATTTTTGGGATTTTCAAGAATCTGAGCGGCACCGCATTGTAATGGGCAGGGCATATCAATTACCACCAGTTGAACGTCTGCTCGTCTCGTGCCTTAATTCCATAAAAAAGGCACTACGCGCATCGCGCGGTGTGCCACTAGCTGCCCGGGCAGAAGTTATAGAAACGATGTGGTTAGTTAGTATGTTTTAACATCGGAGACATATAATAATAACATATATTTGATATTTTAATGTGTACCTTTGGAGAGGTAGGTGACATCACAAGACGTGTTATGGCCACAGGACAACATCATATTATTATAAATAAAATTGAAGTATTTGTGCAAAATATAAATGTAACGACTTATAACTAAACGGATTCGAATTTTCACGCGGAACTTAGAATGCAATTTTTCAAAAGTTTGGACTGTTTGACATTGTTGACGTTTTTATTTTCCCGTCCTTTCAAAGTCAGATAGCTCATGTTACTTCAAACTTACTTTTGTTTAAGGAATTAAAATTGTATCCCGGTCCGATAAAATTATCACATTCAGTCGCTAGTTTGTCTTAGTAATACAATTGCCTATATTAAAACACTCATCACAAATGTTTCTTATTACGAAATTGTTTATCTTCCTTTCTATTTTTACATTGAAAATACTAATAAATACTTCACCTTTAATTTCAACAGTGCCACCAGATTACTGCCTACACAATATTAACACTGACGACTGCCATATGTCCCCAACACCTGTTTTTTACTACTACAAGCAAGGTTCTAGATGTGAAATAGCAATCTGGAGAGGTTGTTCCACCTTGAATAAGTTTGATAATGAATACGACTGCTCCAAAACCTGCATATTCAGGCTTTTTAATGTACCCGGAGAACATAATGATATCGAACCAAAGCCATCTGAAAGTAATATAGAAGGTAAGAAATATTCTAAGTCTGTTTCGTAGTTACAGATAATATTATATCTTTGAGTTTTACTACGTGTTTTGGTCTATTTTTTAACCGACTTCAAAAAGGAAGAGGTTCTCAATTCGTCGATTTTTTTTTTGTTTTTTTTTTATTTGTGAGTTTTTTTTACCTCAAAACTTTCGACTGGGTGAACCGATTTTGATAATTCTTTTTTTATTTGTGAGCTGATACTTCCCGAGTGGTGACATTGTAATTTGGTCCAGATCTGACAATGGAATCCATGAGAAAACCATAAAAGTCTTAAAATTTGCTATACATACGTATAGCAAAGAAGATGATAAATTTACGAATAACTCAATATCGCGAGAACCGATTTCGATGATTCTTTTTTTATTGGAAAGGATATACTTCAAAGATAGTTTGGTGAGAGTTTTGTAAGGTTCGGATTACGGAATCCATGACAAAGTAACGGAACACTGTCTGTAATCAAATTGCAAAGTACTTACGTTCTTTACTGCATTAAAAAATTTAGTATATTAACACATATTTAGACAAATTGTCAGTTAGTGTGCTTCAAATTCACTAAAAATCATAAAATAAAAAAAAAATTAACAAAAAAAACAACCGCCTTCACAAACACTATTCCAAAACAATAGATATAATGTACACTAAAAAGTATTAAAAAATTGCGTAGTTTTATACAATCTAATTAATTAATCTTATTCTAGTTACGATTACTGTAAGTTTTGGAGTCGGTATCATCCAAGATAGGTTTCTTACTACATACATAGTTATATGTGAGATGTGTATTAGTCGTGAGGATGCGAGAGGCGAGAGCGGGTTGCGACGGAAGGACATCGATTCCGAAAATAACAATAATCGTTACTGGATTAGATTAATTAATTAGATTGTATAAAAATATCAGCAGCAATCAGCCTCTTCGGTATATTTTCCGTTGAATAGAGTTTTAACAGTTTTGGTGTCATACACTGAACCTTTGTGACTTGATTTAACTAAATACATTTTCGTAGTAGTATTCTAGCACGAAAATCTTCATTTTCAAGAAGCCTTCTTTATCTTGTAAGGGCATTACAATTGAAATGATTATAAGTCACTTTGCTATCTGAATGTGACTGTAGCAATAAAAGAAAAGGTAGTGATGGATAAATACGAGACCAAGCGTTAATAACACTTAACAGTAGACGATCAACGTCACCTTTACTCCCTTCAGCATGAAAGGCTATCTATACTCCTAAAAATTATTGTGATAAAATTGCAAGAAAAAAAAACTAGAGGTTGACCGCAAATGGAAGTGAGAATTCTTTGCCCACACGTCTCGGAGAAATCCGTTAAGATATACGATGATGAGTTTGAGGACTTAATTTTTATAAATATGATGATAAAATTCCTGTGTCAAACATTCGATGCTATAACATGAATATATGAATACGTTTAAGCAGTAAAAATACAACAAAACTGTTGTCATGAAAATGAATGTGTCTAAAATTATAATTATTACATATTTTCAGGGATCTGTTTGGAATTGCTAACACCTGAATCCTGTATTACATCTACTGACATTGTTATGTACACTTTTGACCCAAACATAAAAGAATGTGTTCCAATAACATGGGGTGATTGTCCTTCAAATAACATATTCGAAACAAAGCAAAAATGTGACGAAACATGTACAGATTGGAATGATAACATAATAGATCTTAGTCTAGAAGAATTAGAAGGAATTGAAAATGTTATTGATGAAGTATTAGAAGAACAAGAGCTAACCACGAAAATACCATTGTTTAATTTGAAAACTACTACTCTCGCTGATACTAAGAAAACAGAATTGCCGACAACAATAACAAATACAGTACAATCAACAACAACTACAGCACCAACTTCAACAATGACATCTACATTAGAGCATTCTACAGTAACAATACGAACATCGCAGTCTACAACAGTTACTTCTACAACAGAGCCTTCAACTGTAATATCTACAACAGAGCCATCGACTGTAATATCTACAATAAAGCCTTCAACAACAATTGGCACGACAGCCACGCCAACAACAGAAGCGATATCAACAACAGAAATTGTAACTACGACATCAACTCCAAAAACTGAGACAACGAAACTTGTAATAACGACAACAACCTTAAAAACAACTAAACCTACAGATCTCCCTCAGGACTACGATCTCCCATAGGCAATAACTTATTCGATCGATATTTTCTACACCTTGTAGTTATTAGATTTTGAATACCAATTCATTTAGAGTTTAGACGTATGTTGAATGTAAACCGGAACAAAATCATAAAAATTTGGTAGAATGATGTCTATTTAATTTATTTTTTGTTAATTTTACCGCAGAGTAGGGATGGATACTTACGTATTAAATTTTACCAAAGTCATCAATCAATACCAGCATCTAATCGAAGTAATCTAATAGACGTAATCATCTATCTATATTTTCTAGTAATTGTAATAGAGAATAAAGAATTAATTATCGGAATTAATTAAGTATTAAATATCGGAATATATTGTTAATTATCTTTGAATTCAACTGAATTATGAGAGTAGATCTGGCGACTTATAAGATGTGTCACTTAAATATAGAATGCGAAGCCATTGCCAGAATCAGGCTGGAGTTTCAGCTTCACTTAAAGCAGAGGACGTGCCCTGCCTAAACCTTCTGAGGATCCTACGGATTTTAAAAGTAATAGGTCTCGAGGATATTATTTAAATCTCAGCACAGTAACACGTTTCCTAGTTACTAGCCTCGATTCTCTTCCTTAACTTTTGAGTTGAGGGTAGGCGCGCTAGCGCAAGCAGAAGCCACAATAGATCCTAGGATTTAAGTGCCCCAAACCATAATAATAATAAATATAATATGGCTGTACTATGCCATAATAAAGCTAGCGGCGAAAGAAAGAGAAAAAGTCAATGCCAAATTAAGCAAGCGCGGGGCACGTTAATTCTATTCAGGAGCCTTTGATCTGAAAATCAATGCTTAATACATTGCCTTAAACTTCTTCACATAAAGTTTCCAAAATTTTATAACAATAGGTTAATATTTGGACGAGGAAATTGCTGCAAACGAAACCCTGATTTTTGAGTGTTTAACTCACGATTTTTAGTCGGAGCTGCAGTTGTTCTTAATAAATGTAAATGATCTCAGCATGATACTACAACCATTGCACAGTACAGTATGATCAGCAGAGCATGCATGCGTTACGCTTTCCTACTCTTGAGCATCTAACCAGTCTTCCATGCACTGTTGACTGCCAGTTGCTAGCTGTTACATTATGTCAAGTATTATTATTTATATATACATATTTTTATGATATTAAATTTATTTAAGGAAACGGAGAAAGGACTGGAAATGGTGGCAAGTTATATTTGCAAATTATGCACTTTCTTTTGTGATATTATGATGATGAGAAATAATAATTGTTACCTGATCTCATATTTCCTAATGACTCAGAAAAAGTGATCACGATGAGTGTTTGAGTCTTTATCAATATAATAATAATTATTCTTTGAAAGAAAATTAACAAAATATCAAGCAGATATTAATTTATAACAAAAAAAAATTGCATCGGCCGGGAATCGAACCCGGGCCGCCCGCGTGGCAGGCGAGCATTCTACCACTGAACCACCGATGCTTGTAATGGAAGTTGAAAATATGATACATATAAATAATCTGTTGGTACTCTTTACAGAAACTTTAATTCCACTGCTCAGCACATAAGTTGATGGTCTTTGTTTTGTAAGTCTTTCGAAATGTGTAAATATTTATGTTAAACAAACAGTTTTAGTGTTGGTTCAAATGTTTTACGATGCGGAACAATATAAGTAGGTACTTATCGGGTATTATCAGGTAGAGACACTTTAAATTATGAAAATGTTATTCACCTGCAAAGGAATGGAAAAATTTTAAGAAATTTTATAACATAGACTTTGTTCTTACGTATAAATATAATATTGACAAAATAGTACAATTATTTGCTAACTTACTTCTTAAATTATTGATTTTTAAGTATCACCGAAACAATGAGTTTTGAATTTTGTGTACCTACTCCTGTTTCCTGCTAATACCGAAACGGCTGGACTAATTTAAACGAGATTTTTACTGAAACATCTCATGTTGAAAATAGCAATAGAAATATGAAAATGAGTTAGGGATCCGCTCAATAAAATAAGAACCCATAAAATGATAAAGAAACGAGTCAAATTACCAACATACACAAAATCCACGAGCACAAATTAGCGGGGGCCTAATTAAATTCTACCAGGATAAAATCAGCGAGAAATAGTAGTATATTAGTCGATATAATAAAAGATGGTGGAGATTTAAGTATCTCAAAAGGTGATACCCAATTTTTTTTCCATAATTTATCAGATAATTAGTGTCCTGGCCACACTTAGATATTGCTTTTAATTAATGCGAAAGTATCCATCCCTATTTTCCCTACTCTGTGCTTTTAAAAACCTCCCAATAAATATTATCACAGTAGTGCGGCCGTAACAGTACAATTTCTCAACAGATGAAAATTTTAGTCAATAAACGTAATTCCAGAATGCGTCCATAGATGGCGCTTATCACAACATAAGTTGATCGCGGGAAATTCGCGTTGCTAGACTTGCAGTCGGGTACTTGGTTCAACAAAACAAGGGAAAATCTAATATATTCAGCTTTCAGTATCATTGCGCGATCCGAGACTGTCATCGCGTGTCTCTTATCATTTTTCATCGAATGTTGATGAAACAATATAACGTTGATTAGTGAGTTGTTAACGTAATTGACGAGTTTCATAATAAAACCCTTTAATTAGGTCATCCGGTGTAAGGGTCAACTTCGCAAGTTCAATTTCAAGGTCGTGCAATATGTTATTGCAGTGTTAATGTGAATTTAAAGCGTTTGATAGAATTATGTTTAGTGTTTGGATTAAACGTTGGAAGCCGAAAAGGTAAGATTGTTTTTTTTTATGGAATAGGAGGACAAACGAGCGTACGGGTCACCTGGTGTTAAGTGATCACCGCCACCATTGCACATTCTCTTGCAACACCAGAGGAATCACAAGAGCGTTGTCGGCCTTTTAGGAAGGTGTACGCGTTTTTTTTGAAGGAACCCATGTCGTATCGTCCCGGAAATACCGCACAAGGAAGCTCATTCCACAGCTTTGTAGTACGTGGAAGAAAGGTGGTGATGATATCCTAACTTGTGGCGTGTCATGCGAAGGTGGTTGGTTTTTGAAAATAATATTATAATAAATACTTGAGTTAAACAGCGTAAAACGCACATATGTCTTTTTTAATATTGAACACAGGATTGCTAGTAAAGACTTAAAGTTTTTGAAAGAGCACGTTAAAAATATACGGGTCTGTAGAGTAGAATGTTACGTATGTTTTATCTAGTATCGTTTTATTAACATCCCACTTATGTTGTTTTGACAAGGATTTGGTAGAGGCGTTGCGGGGGTTGCGGATTCGATTCCTCATGGAAACATATAATATCTCCCAATAATCTATACTATAATAATTTAATATTATAAAGCTGCAGTGTTTGTTTGTTTGTTTGTTTGAACGCGCTAATCTCTGGTACTATTGGTCCGATTTGAATGATTCTTTCAGTGTTGGGTAGTCCATTTATCGAGGAAGGCTATAGGCTATGTTTTTTTTCAAAATAAGGGATCCGCAATAAAATTGCTATTTTGTAACACAAGGTGTAAAATCGAAAACCTATTTTTGCGTGCGCTGCAAAAACTATTGACAATAGAACAAAATGATGTACAGGCTATAATATAGGCAATATTTTATCTCGGTATTTCCACGGAAACGAGAAAAACGCGGGTGAAACCGCGCAAAGCTAGTGACATAATAAAATTTTTGGGAACTTGCTCGCAGAATGTAGTCTAATTCTATTATATTAATATTATATGTGAATGAATTAAGGGTTCCGTAGCAGCAGGTTACATAATATAAAAGTTCTTGTAGTTCGTTGTAACTTTGATCTATGTTTTAATGAAAGTGTATTTTTTTTTCAATTAAGTTATTGATAAAACGATTTATGACGTATTTAAAAAAACTTCTTACTAGATCTTGTCCAAACCAATTTTCGGTTTGCATGGTAATGTACTGTCATATATTTTTTTTAGTTTTATCATTCTCTTATTTTAGAAGTTACAGGGGGGGGGGACACATTTAACCACTTTGGAATGTTGCTGTCGCGCAAACTAACTAGTTTAGGAAAAAATGTAAGAAACCGCAATATCAATATTTAAGACCTATTTATAGATACCACCCACACGTATAGGTTTGATGAAAATAAAATTTTGAGTTTCATTTCTAAGTATGGGCACCCCCAAATATATTGTTTTTCTTCTATTGTTATGTAAACATCTTAATGCGGTTCACAGAATACATCTTCCTATTATTATTATTATATTATGTTCAAGTTGCAACAGTATAGTTCTTATAATTTCGGAAAAAAGGAGCTGTGACATACGGACGGACACACAGACAGACATGACGAAGGGTTCCGTTTCGTTGCCATTTCGCTACGGAAACCTAAAGACCAGTTAATATTTTTGTGTTTAAACATTACAATTAAACAAACAAATTTTCCATATAATATTAGCAAAAAACACTGGCTGGGCTAATCTGGAATTGGAACTTGGTATAGCGATAATATACACAAACACATCCACTTTTAGATTTTTTTTTATTGAATAGGAGGACAAACGAGCGTACGGGTCACCTGGTGTTAAGTGATCACCGCCGCCCACATTCTCTTGCAACACCAGAGGAATCACAAGAGCGTTGCCGGCCTTTAAGGAAGATGTACGCGCTTTTTTTGAAGGTACCCATGTCGTATCGTCCCGGAAATACCGCACAAGGAAGCTCATTCCACAGCTTCGTAGTACGAGGAAGAAAGCTCCTTGAAAACCGCACTGTGGAGGACCGCCACACATCCAGGTGGTGGGGATGATATCCTGACTTGTGGCGTGTCGTGCGAAGGGGCGATTGGTGGTAGTAGTACCTACATGGATCGCTGTCATATATCCTATTAATATCTACAAAAATAATACGTATAAGTATAACTATAAGATTCCGTTAATTATAAATTTGAACACCTGCTAAGTCATTGTATAATATCTTTCGTCTAGCAGATGCTGGCAACACCTGCTAATTATGTCGGTCATCTTTTATGGTATTAGTAATTCTCCGTCTCATTTCTAAGGGCGAATGGTCGTTGGCTTGTCGACAGATCAAATATTTTAATAGAGTTTAACAAAAACGAGAATATTATAGGTGGATATTTTTATTATCTATGCCTGTTTATTTCTTGCTTTTTGTATGAATCTTTTGTGTTATGACGATTCATGTTTACCAGTGGTTAGAGACACAGACAACTCAGCTAGGGGTCCCGGGCTCGGTTCCCGGTAGGTAGGTGCAAAACTTATGTATGATATGTTTTTTTCTAGTCATGGATATATACAATAATTATTATATTTATGTGTGTTTGAGTAGGTATATTGTTTTTTTATCAAGCACCCATAGGCTATATTCATATATGCCTATTTTGGGGGCCCTGTATTTGTGTGAATGTATATCTTTATATATTATACTATCTGACCCAGCAAACGTTGTATTGCCGATATTAAAATCGCGATACAAGAGTAACTGTTGAACGTAGATGGGTGAAAATTTGAAGTTGTATGTATTTTTAATGCTGACTCACAATCATTACAAATTAAAAAAAAATGTCAAAAAAATTAAAAAAAAAAAAATTCGTGTGGACCACCCTTAACATTTAGGGGGATGAAAAATAGATGTTGTCCGATTCTCAGACCAACCCAATATGCACTCAAAATTTCATGAGAATCGGTCAAGCCGTTTCGGAGGAGTTCGGTCCCGCACACCGTGACATGAGAATTATATATCTTTTTATATATAATTCTTGTGTGCGTGTGTATGTCACTGAACTCCTCCTAGACGGCTGGACCGATTTTATTGAAACTTTCTGTGTGTCTTCAGGTGGATTCGAGAATGGTTTAGATTCACAATTGAACTACCTCCTGAACGGCTGGACCGATTTTGATGAGATTTTTGTGTGTTCCAGTGAATTTGAAATTGATGTGTGTCTTCGGGTGGATTCAAGAATGGTTTACATTCACAATTGAACTACCTCCAAAACGGCTAGACCGATTTTGATGATATTTTTGTGTGTTCCAGTGTATTTGAGATTGGTTTAGATTCTCAATTCCGTCCATATAGTGTATTTTAGTGGACTCCTCCTAACGGCTGGACCGATTTTTCATATTTAAGACGTGTGTCCGAAATTTCCGACAGGACAACGTCTGTTGGGTCCACTAGTATTAGATATTTCTTGCGTGCGTGTGTATGTCACTGAACTCCTCCTAGAGGGCTGGACTGATTTTGATGACATTTTTTGTGTGAGTTCAAGGGGATTCGAGGACGGTTTAGATTCACAATTGAACTACCTCTTAAACGGCTGGACCGATTTTGATGATATTTTTGTGTGTTCCAGTGAATTAGAGATTGGTGTGTCTTCAGGTGGATTCGAGAATGGTTTAGATTCACAATTAAACTACCTCCTAAACAGCTGGAGCGATTTTGATAATTTTTTTGTTTGTTTCAGTGTATTTGAGATTGGTTTAGATTCTCAATTCCGTCCATATAATATAATTCTCCTGCTCATGTGTATGTTAGTGAACTAGTCCTAACGGCTGGACCGATTTTTCAAATTTAAAACGTGTGTACAGGACAACGTCTGTCGGGTCCACTAGTAATGAATTTAACTAATAATAATAAACTACTTATCGAATTCAAAAATTATTTTATATAGAAACTCATATTTTTGGCAAGGGCTGTATTTTCTTTAAATAAAAAACTGAGGTCAAAATTGATGAATAAAAAATTAAACAACAATTTTTTTTTTAATGGAATAGGAGGACAAACATGCGTACGGGTCACCTGGTGTTAAGTAAGAGGAATCACAAGAGCGTTGCCGGCCTTTAAGGAAGGTGTACGCGCTTTTCTTGAAGGTACCCATGTCGTATAGTCCCGGAAACACCGCACAAGGAAGCTCAATCCACAGCTTCGTAGTACGACGAAGAAAGCTCCTTGAAAACCACACTGTGGAGGACCGCCACACATCCAGATGTTGGGGATGATATCCTAACTTGTGGCGTGTCATGCGAAGGTGAATTTGTTGTCAAAATCCACTGTTGATCAGCTGTTCCAGATCATAAGAAGGACAGATAAACACACGCCTATCTGGTGTGTTGATATTAAGAATAGTTAATATCTGACAATGGGTCGGCGTGAACTTTATCAGTGAGGTGCGATGGCGCCTCGTTATCTCCACCTTATCACTTGTTATCAGTATTCTCTACGAGGTACACTTGAACGATTATTATTTTTGTCAGTTTGTCTAACGAAGACCAACTCACATACGGACCATCTGATGGTATGAAACTATCGCGGTTTATACCAACATGGGTACAAAAGCCGATCATATGTAAATGTGTACATATAATAAAACACTATTTCAAGGATTAAAACGCATGTGTGATTGTTGCATATTTTTAACATCAGATTTTATTATTCAAATTCAAATATTTTTATTCAAAATAGGATTTAAAATCACTTATTGAACGTCAAAAACTACCACCCCTACCAAACTACTACCACTATTATTTTTTACTATTCCAGTTATTTTTATTCATGTCAGGTATTTCTATCTAGCTTATTCCCAGAAAATGGCAGGAGGTGAAGGTGATTGTTATACTAACACCAGGAAGATGGGCATACAGACCCACCAGCCCGTAGCTCTTCCGCATTCCAAAACTCGGAAAGGCATTGAGAGACAAAGCTGAGGGTCTGCGAAAAATACTATTACAGCAAAATCAACATGCCTACTGCCAAGGTAAATGCACTAATATACAAATTATAATTTTAATAATTTTATGAACAGGGCACAAAATATATCAATAATAGATTGATTAAGAATCTTAAGCTTACTGCTTCTTCAGGACTACCAGGTTTTGGCTTTAATAAAAGCGCAATCCCATGGCATACAACTGCTAAATCTTCAAGAACCACAACATCAGAAGAGGATGATGCAACGTCCACTTCAATTATCTCCAAATTTAACTCTTTCAAAAGCCTTATGTAGCTGTCATATTGACACCGTAGATCATTCATTTTATGGTTTGTTCCACAAGAAGAGACTTTAGCGACGACAGCATGAGAAAATTCATGCATTTTAAAATCCATCCTTATATTATTTATGGACCAAAAGACAAAACAGTGTTTTTACTTTTTATAAAAGTAGAGAAATATTAATTGTAGAGTACCTTTTCGTTCCTAATTTGAAGTTCGGCTAATTTTATAAAAAAAAACATGAATCCTATATAGTTACTACCTAGCTTTTAAATACCTAGTAGTTAGTATGTATGTGTGCATTAATATGTAGGTATATAGACATTTCGTGACCTTTTCAGAGCACGTCATATTTGGTGTAACACGAGCTTTAATCAAAGAAAATGCTAAATGTACATAATATGAACTAGAAAGAAAAGTGAGTATACATTTGTATGCATGCAAGAAGTTATACTTCTTTGGCCTAACAAAGCAAAAATCTTTAAAATTATTAATTCCTCGATATATAACAATATTGTAAAAATCTTGCAATGATGGCTTTGACAATTAATTATCAAATAACGAATACGTCTGTACGGGCTTGGACAAAGAAACCAAAAAAAAAAACGAATGTCGCAAACGTCAGAAAATTTTAGGAACCAACTTCACCCTGTTACTTTTGTATTACAGTGATGCGCGCGCATCTTAAAATTTCACTCTCATAATTTTTTCATAACGTGCTTAAAGAAGTATAACTTCAAATGAATTATCAATATATATTGGTATTTAGTAGTTATTTATCATACTGAAATAAAAATATTAGATATATTTTTCGCTTCATCCTCACTAATGTAATTAACAGCAGTTACATATAGCCTATGCTTCTTAATTCGTCAATAATAAAGCTATTTGTTGATATACAAAATAATATTGTTAATTCTATGACCGGGTTGATGTAACTTTATCCAATCTTGTTGGATTTATTTATATAAAGATTATAAGTAGTTGTGACCGTAGTATTATAACAGTAAATGATATTGTCGTAATAATTGAGAGTGCAATTTACAACATCTCTTCAGTATGTGATTAAAATATCAAACTAATCACGCGTGCCCCGTAACTTCATTATGTTTTGTTCAAATAAGTAATTACCGCCTCTGTGTGTACTGTCACTGTCAGAAGTGCAAACGTTATAGAAAATAATAGTTATTTATGCAACTGTTGTGTAATAAGGGGTATTAAAACACGAATGTGGGTTTATAGTATCACATGAGTGTTTTAATACCTAATTATCAACAGTTATAATATGCACACAATACTGTATCTACACCCATTATTTGAATCCTCTATATAATATTTCGAAACAGTTAGCTTATTGCTAACATTAAAAAAGCCAGTCCTAGTAACCATAATATCATCCAAAGGAGTGCTATTATGAAAACGGATGATATAATGTTGTACTGAATTTGATTACAATACTCGTTTGGATGATGTAATGGTTATTAGGACATTGGGTGTTTTAATATTGGCAATTAGCTAACTGTTTTAGAATCTTTAATAGAGGATTTAAAGCATGGGTGTATATAAAATAAGTTATCGTTTAAAGAATTTCGACGTTAGAGGTGCACGAATAAATAATAGGAAATATGACTGTCCGATGTATTTTATTTTAGTATCATCTTCTAATTACAAACGTTCTAATAAAATAAAACATCAACCATTATGATTTTATTTATATAATGCTCACGTGAATATGATTTCTGCTGAACTTCTTTGTCAAGAATAGTTTAATTTAATTAGTTTACAGTAAGTATCTATCGCTTGTCTGTGGTTCATTTATTTATTTTTTTATTTCACTTTATTTTTATAGATTACAAGCAAAAGAAAGTTTCTATTTTATATAATATATTGTTTTCAAATCAGCAAATATGCTGATTTGGACCACTTTGTGACGTATAGAAATTATATTTCACAGTTTTTTTACTGTTTGTCTCTTTCTTATAATATTTCAGTCTTTTGTATTTATGTATACAATTTGCTTACAAAAAAATATTTTTCTACCTTTCTTTCAAGAAAGCTAAATAAAAGCGAACTTAAATTTTTACGTCAGCATGTTCTTTATAATTCATTCACGCATGTCACCAAGCAATTAATTATACCTACTTCTACCTATTATTTAAAAGCGAAAAGATTAAACTTTTTATTCTGGTACTTTCTTTGCGTATATTTATTACAAAGAGTTCACAGTACATTTTTTGACTAAAATAAATGGTTATATGCCAAGTAACAAGCACATATGTTGGCTGAAACCGAAAACAGTTATAGCTGCCAAAACTTGTCGAAATTTCATGTAACTACTCAGTTCATATAAAACGTATGACGTCATAGTGATATTGCTTGATGTCACTTACTTGCAATGCGCCACATAGTAGGTTATTATTTAAAGTATATTGATTTCTAAGAAGTTTTCTTTTATTGAGGCATTTTGTATCACATATTGAAAAACTAAAGATAGATTCATTGACATGTACGCAACATAGAGTCTCTTGCTGTTTGGCAACGCATGAAAACAGGCCAGCTTTATTACTTTAGTGTGTGTGAGAAGCTACGTCTTATACTCGTGATACGTATGCCACTTTGTTTTAGTATGCGGCGTTGCTGATAATAGAGGTGTAGAATGTCAGAGTCTATCTAGATGTATAAATTTTCGAAGAAGAAAGTATATGAATAATAACTGCCGGTCCGATCATGATTTGCTAACGAAGTTTGGTAACCTCGTGTAATATATAGTAAATATACATTATATTATATATAATTCATCTAAGCGTGTCTTACATGAATTATCTAAGTGTTATGAGTTATCTTAAGACGTGTTAATCCCGCAAAGATTTATTGGGTCGTTTGGTTGAGAGTTCACCGGACGCCCATTCTTGGAGGAGGACGCAAATAGCTTCAAACTCTAAGCTATGCGGTTAGGTTTAATTACATTCTGAATGTAGACTACCTTAGTAGAATTAACACTTAAGATAACTCATATAAATGAGATAATCATGGATTCCGTCAAATAACGCCTAATTCAATAAATTTTCTCCCATTAAATTCTTGAAATAAAAATGACAAGATCGCAGTTGCGTGTTTTGTCGTCGACTGTACCGCCCGTGGATGCACTCTGTGCGCTAGTGGAGCCCTCTAGCATGACCACCTGCAGTGATTATAATTGAAATTGGCCCTCTCGTTCATGTTGCCAGTTGTCACGCTGGGTGGGCACCCCTTTTTGGTTTTGGTTTTGTAAATAGTTTCTAAGGGCTACACTGCTTCGATTGTCTATGAATCGGGAAAATTTGAATGATTTAATCCTCAAAGGTGCTTTGAAAGATTTTTTTTAAGCCTTTCAAAGCCGTTATCTGAAAGTTGTTGCTTTCATCATGCTAAATTGTTTATAATAAATTAGTTTGCGTTGCCTAGAACTAGATAAAAAAAAATACTGGATCAGTTGATGTCGGCAGAAATACATAAAAGCCAATTATTACGGAGCAGTAACCATAAATTATAATGTGATCCTTATTAAATGGGTTAAACACCTACTTGGCATAAGTTTTCATTTTATTCCAAATAAAATAAAGATAATTCAGTTAGTTGGCAACACTTTAATAGTTATTTTAAAAATAGCTTATAGTAAGAATTTAATGCATATTTAATGCATTTATACTGAATTAATAATACGAAATTCTGTGTATGTTTTTTTATGTTAGTAAATACTTCATAACATTACACTAACTTTCTCCGACTTATATAATTACAGACAATTTAGTCTTTTCCTAAAAACTGAACTTATTTATAATATAAAATAATATTAAATCTTATGTTAAAAATCTTTGCAGTTAATGTAGGCCTGAAAAGTCTTTAATTCAATATTAGAAACCGTATTTACTAAAACTGAAACAATATAAATTGTCCCTCAACAATCTCGAACCAAGAAGGATTTACAACACTGATAGATAATTATAATCTATGGCAAGAATGCGTTTATGTTTTTATCTGTGGGAGATGATTGGTGCATGCCCCGCGGTAGGCACGTTGCTTTTACCGCCATAAATTGCCATCGCTAACTTGTGCAATTTAATAAATAGCTAATCTTCGACCCCCGGCTCTATTAATGAAGTGAAGATTCCCATTTGTTATATAGGTAGATGTTTTATGAACTAACGGTTTAAAGCAATATTATGTTTTCTTTTGGCAAGAAATAAAACATATAAAAATTGGTATTCTTAAAAATTCTAGCGACAAAATCGAAGAAGAAGAAGATTTTATCCGGCCAGCTAAATATAAGACGAACATCGTGCTAGAACTTACGTAAGTACTCTACCATCCGTTCTCTATTACTTGAACATAAGACTCATTGTTTGCGAAGATACAAAGAATGATGACAATATTAAAATATTATGATTATGCTACTCGACAACATTATGTAATACGTCACTCATTTAAATCTCTTTGACTAATTGGGTTCAAATATTATTTTATTATATTATTTATAGTTAAAGTTTTATTATTTTTATTATTAATTACTATTAATCTTATAATACGACACAGAATAATCATAATTCCTTCTTAATGGTTCTCAAAACATCTTTCATTGGTCAACCAACAATCCTAAGCAACGCTTAGATCTGCCTCTACAGTGTCTATGATATCGTACTCAGTATGTAACAGAAATTTTGCTGTTATTCGTAGCGTAGTTGGAAGAAGATTACGGCATGGTGCTCATTTACGAGGTTTCCTCAGGCGTGTGATAAGATCGGAACAGAAGTAATTATTCCTTGCAGTCTCCGTCCAATATTCGCCAGCAACTTATATGATATCATCAGATCACTGGGTTGATGGCCGAGCTCTCCTTCTAGTGCCTTGTAGCCCTTTCCAACGTTGTATCCTGTGAGTCCATCTATTATCTCTAACTCTAACTATGTGACCAACCCATCGCCACGTTTTTCACAGTGATACAGAGCATCAATAACGTTTCTCTTACTTCTAGTAATAATTTTATGAGATATTTTATGGATTCTTTTAATTTTCAGGATGCTTATTACTACTACATGGATCCATTGCTTTTCGTTTAGTTTTAACGGACAAGACACTTTTCATAACTTCTTTAAAGCTCCAAAACTCCTTCCAAGCATTAGAGATTCGCCTCTATAGTTCCTATTCCTTTCTCTGATTTTTAATGAAATTTGCTTACCCATATGTAGTTATCAACATATTCCAGCGATTCATTTTCAAGGTATACAGGACTTTTTATGTAGTTCGTCATAATGTTTGTTTAATTTATTATCTGTTGATTTGCCGCGTGGAGCTCAGTTATCGTTGACTACAGTATCAGTGGATGTTAAATGGTTACCTTTTACCAGTTTAGCTGTCCAATGACTTGCTGTTACGCTGCTATAAATAATGTTGGTGAGATGACTTCCCCTTGCCTTACTCCTCTAGTCCTTTTGTCTCCAACCTAATTATACTGTTACAATTTCGATAGAAATGTTGTAAAACTTGCAGGTACACTGATTCAACATTTTGAGATTAGAGAGTCTGCCATATTGAGTGGTATTGATGGTACATTGATGGTACAAAGTATCGAAAGCTTTTCGATAATCGATCAAGGTAGAGCGGCTTATGGAACCCTAGATATTTATCTATGAGTAATTCGATAGACTATATATTATGATCGACGATGGAATCCTCTCCTGAATCCTGCCTGCTCTTCTTTTCAATAGTGTTTTTATCCTTTTTTTTAGTTTTTTAGTCTATATATTACTTATAATTAAATGGCTGAATTTCATCTTCTCATTAAAATTCATTAAGTTAGATACAAGGTCAAATAAATATTATACTGTTATCAGTCCTCGAATAAACTAGCGTATAGAACACCCCGATAATTCGTAACCAATTTTGTTTTGTCAACGTGTGTGTTAGCTTAATTAATATTTAATATATTAAGGATCTCTTTGTCTATACGTGTAGTGTTTGGTAAGTCTATGGTATAAGCAGTCATCAAGGTTTGTGTAAGTATTTGTTAATTCGCTGTGTAAATCTAATTCGTAGGTTCAAGGCGAGCGGCAGTCCGGCTCACTCCCACACAATGCTCAAGTAAATTGTTGGATAGATGCGGTCAATATTTAGCTAACTTGTTATAAACTATTACAAAATTGTGTTTGGCTATTTGTATGTGTTGTCAACTTATTTCAACAATTATTATTTAATGCATTACATCACTGTTAATATTGGCGGATAACATCAATGAGTTTGTTGTCGTTTCTTTTCATTTATTATATTATGTATCCAAATGTTTTGAGTTTTCTTGAGTGTTAATTCCGCCAATATATAATACCACGCCACGCCATATGTCTTCAAAAAATTCGACACGTGTTTTGCCTCTACACGAGGCATCCTCATTAGATGTTGGCTCGCCAATCTCTGGCAAGAGACTCAGTCTCAACACTTACTCAAAACATTTGGATAATTATGAATTTTCGAAAAATAACGCCTACTGCAATTAATTTTCTTATATTAAGTAGTTAAGTCTTCTTAAGAAGATTTTTTATTTAAGACGAACAACGGGCAAGAGGCTCGCTAAGAACCGCCCGTGGACATCCGCAATACCAGGAGTCAATAGATGCGTTGCCAGCCTCTAAGTTAGGACTATGCACTAATCTTGAAGGTAACCCTAAGTTCAGTATCAGTTCGGGAAAACTGCGGACGATAATTGATTTCACAAAGTGGTTGTGCGAGACAAGAAATTTCTAGCAAAACACGTGGTTGTAGAAAGCCAGACGTCAACGTGGTCCGGATGGAATTTCGCACTTTTACGTTAGGTCCGGTGGTGGATTCGGCTGCTGGTATCGACCCGAACAACTACTCTGAGCACTCCCTTTGATAGATGTGATATAAGATGCAAGGAGAACTTACATCACTATGCAACACAAATGAATTAACCCGATCGGACATGAATTGATTATCAATGATAGTTGCATGCGGTGAAATGGAAAAAGCTGGTACTAGAAGGTTCCCCCCACACCCCAGAGGTGAGAGCAGTACTCCATATGAAGACTCCGAAGACGAATTTCGCCTTATATTAATAGTTGCAGGCGGTGGCTAGTGAAGTACTGTCTCGACTTACTAAGTACACCAAGCTTTTTAGAGGCGAATATGGCCTTCTTTTCAAGTAACCACGAAAATGAGCATCGCTCGATATATCGACGCCGAGTATACCGATACAGGTTGTGGTAGTTAGAGGACTGGTAGTTCCGTGGTAGAAGGTAAAGTTTTCAATAATAACAATATCAGATGTCTAATCGCCTGTTATCCAGTACTCTGTGAATGGCTCCATCGCTCAGTGCAGCGCAGAGATGTCGCTTCATCTCACCACACGTCACAAACTTACATAAAACTCCCATCATCTGGATGTATGGTTCTGCCACGGTGCGGTTTTTGAGAAACTCTCTTCCACGTACAACCAAGTCTTGGGAATGAGCTTCTTTGCGCGGGGTATTCAGGACGACACCGAAAAGATAAGTCCAAATATAAAATAGGGACTAGAAACTCCCTCGACGGTAGGTAAATTGCCCATTTTACAAAATATTCGCCGCGCATTGAGACTTTATGCCTCAACCCATAATGGTATGTACTTAATTTGTCATAAGTCCTTGGAAAGGAGGCTTTATAAACATTAATTACTGCATATTATCAAGTGATTAATAAAGTTGTAAAATAAATAAACACTTGTAAATGTATACAGCGCAATAACCGTGAAATTGCATCGTTAATGTAAAAAGAAACCGGTAATATAATTATAGTGACAACCCATTTAGTCTTGATTTATTTTTTCTTATTTTACATTTTTTATCAGCGTACAGGAATAAGAGTCACGTGGTTGATTAGTTTACAAAGTGAAACAATTATGTAGTCGTAGTATTGTAAATGTAGTTATAAGATTTGTTTTGTTTGAATAAAACTATAAAAAAAAACATGTGTTAATAATCATAAGATTATGAATGCTGACACCAAAGTTGTGAATATGGTGGGAAGACGAATTATTATGTCATTTGAATACTATTTCCAAATTTGGAACGTTTGTCTTAAGTGGTGTTTACATGGGTGACTAAAGCCGCACGATATTTGCCGCGCGGCGTAAATCGACCGTCTAAATGGCAATTCGACTAAAATAATAACTTACACTGACTAAAGCCGCAAGCCCCAAAGTTGGGTAGGATCCGACTTTGCTGCATGAAGGAGTGTTTCGCGCATGTTGTATCGGCACAAATAGCTATTCTGCTCAACATTTTCGATGGATATCACCGAGCTTAACGATGCACCTTGGTGAGGCAATTTGTGAAGCGACTAGCCGCACGGCGAAAACCAACGTGTAAACGCAGCATTACCTATACTTATTACTCGGTGCCCACATTGTTATATGCGATTTGACAAAATATGTAACTTGCGGCGCGTCTCAGCCGACCAGCTAAAGGACAAAATCATTATAACTATCGACCTACATTGATAAATAAATACCCTACTATCTTAACTAATGTTGTAGATGAGTTTGTTATGTTTTCACTGCTAAACTAGTAAACCGATCACAACTTTTTTTTAAGCGTTGTCAAAGCCCAACGGTACAGTAGTAAAAAGAAGAAGCTCAGAAGGACACAGAAAAATATGGTCAGTAAACTCTACAGAGTCAGCCGTGCAAGGCAAATATAATTTAAAGGCATGATGATAGTTTTTGGATTCCTCTTCTATTATGTTTATTCTCGTAGGGTCATCGTGGAGTCGTAGACGTGAGGTCTATAGATTCAGACTAAGATAATCTTTCATATCGTTCTTATAGTCGAATGACAGCTGAAATTATGCTGAGTAAAACTAAAATGGCGCATAATTGAAACCATTTCTTAATAGTTCGTATATTTAACAAAAATAGTTATAAGTCTACAGAATATGAGAAGAAAATTCATTTTTTCTTTACATTTCTATCTTTTAAAAAACTGGTGATTTTTTTCGCAATATCCCCCTAACTTTTACAGTTGGTAACATGGTTCCCATGTTAATAATTCAATCTAGATAAAAAATGTATGAAAAATTATTTATTGTTATGTTTTTAAAGTGATAACCCACACTTCTAGGATTAATACACAAATAAAATTTGAAAAAAAAAAAACTTTATGAACGATGCGGGATTCGAACCTGAGAGTTGAACAAAGCAAACAGAATCTTATAGCGAGGCGATACTCGAACGGTTATCTCAGTTGGTTAGAGCACCTGCACGGAACGCCGTAGGTCGTGGGTTCGAATCCCGCCACGGTTATAAAGTTTTGTTTTTCAAATTTTATTTGTGTATTAAGTAATCCTAGAAGTGAGGGTTATCACTTTAAAAACATAACATATTGTTTAGATTTACAAGAGCGACATCTCAAGGCAATTTCCTAATATGCAAATATTGGAGCAAGTTATCAACTGAAAGTAGATCCGTAGATGAAGCCACAACCTGAGAGTTAAACAAAGCAAACAGAATTTTATAGCGAGGCGGTACTAGAACGGTTAGCCCAGTTGGTTAGAGCACCGGCACGGATCGCCGGAGGTCGTGGGTTCGAATCCCGCATCGTTCATAAAGTTTTGTTTTTCAAATTTTATTTGTGTATATATTGTTTACCAATACTATTTAAGAATATTTTTGTAAAGAAAATTGTATTTTGTTTGTAATAAATCAAAAATGCTTCTAATATAACTGCATTAAAACAATGGCGATCTTATGCGGGAGAGATAACCTAGCTCCGCTCGATTCCTCAAGGCCGTTGGCTCGGTCCCTAGCCTTAAGCTAAGACAGCCTTTATTAAGTATAGTCTGAGTACGATCTATAGATCTCAACCGTATTATCATGGTCGCTGACGATTGTGACGTCACGGCACAGAAATCAATGAAAACGCGTAAAAACCAAAACTTGAAGTGATGATGACGTGATGCTTTCATGTTTCAAGTAACTTGGCCAATTACCGCATTTTATTGTTTTATTTCATGTAATACAATTAATGTTAATTTTTTACAATCTCTTCATCGTATATTTTTTAAGCCATTCATTCATTCAAGGTCATTGTCAGATATATTTATCATCCTTTTTGCAAATATCAACATGTAATCCAATAAATAATGTATTTATTCTACAAAGGGCGACATTCGAAGGTAACTTACTAGTTCCTTATCTTTATTCATATGATAAATCGTTATTGAGAGCTAAAGCGCTTTAATGATTATGCATGAATACGTCTCTAAATGAGTTCCTCGGTAAGAGCAGTCATTTATGCTTTTCAAACACAGCGACCTCTGGTGGCTTTGAGTTCACTTATTTAATCTGTGCATCAACTTGTTGGTAAGTACTGTTCTAATAAACATTTAAACGGAGTGGTACTATTAATGAACCTTGGGTTAAGTACCAAATGGATTAGCCATTAGTACACTTGAAGAATACAACCAATACCCGGAAAAATTATTAAGCAGTAAGTACCAAAAAGAATATGGTCGACAAGCTTGGCTTTTTTACGAGAATCGTTTATTGAGAATTTGAGAAGAAGTTATTTAAAAAAAATATATATATACAAAATATTGTTTTCGTCCTTTTTATTCTAACAGTTTTTGTTAGATCTCGTGCACGTGCGGTATTTTTTTTTGCTTGTCATATCCAGGTTTGTACTTCATCATCATATAGTAATCCTAGTTGAATGTTTATTACCTAAGTACATCTACTTAAGCTACTTAACGTTGGAAATCCATATTACTTGGAAGTTAGTTTTAATCCTAAAATTTCTAGTATCTACTCTGATAGTTTGCGAAGCATTGCTTCGAGTGGGTTCCATTAGAATGAACAAAATTAATTCAAGATAGAATTGTAAAAATGCACGATTTACATAGCCAATATGGCGGAATGAGAAGAAATCAAGGAGCAAAAGTGAAAGATAAGTATATAAAAATAATATAATTTTAATAATATTTCTTTTATTGTACCTTCGTGTGATTAATGTGTGTGAACAAACAAGTACTACGTACATAAGACGTGAAAATCAAAGAGGATGTAAATACTACACGTGCGAAAATAAATAGATTGAAATAATCACGTTCTGACGTGTCAATCAACAACTAAAAATATACTAGCGAATAGACGAGAGAATAAACAAAACGTGCGTGAGAGAAAAACATCTCTAAGATACAGGATGATAGGAAATGTAAGAAAATCTATTGTGACTTTTTTTATGGAATAGGAGGACAAATGAGCGTACGGGTCACCTGTTGTTAATTGTGATAACCGCCGCCCACAATCTCTTGCAACACCAGAGGAATCACAGGAGCGTTGCCGGCCTTTAAGGAAGGTGTTCTCGCTTTTTTTGAAGGTACCCATGTTGTATCGTCCTGGAAACACCGAACAAGGACGTTCATTCCACAGCTTTGTAGTACGTGGAAGAAAGCTCCTTGAAAACCGCACTGTGGAGGACCGCCATACATCCAGATGGCGAGGATGATATCCTAACTTGTGGCGTGTCGTGCGAAGGTGTAATTCGGCGGCAGGAATCAGGTTAAACAGCTCTTCGGAACACTCCCCGTTATAAATGTGGTAACTGTAACAGATTTTGATTGACAACTCGTGAACAGTCAGCCGCACTTTGTATTACCTCTTATTTAGAATATTAAACCACTAGAAACCACACACTGAAAATCAAAATTAGTCAAGCACTTTCAAGCTGTCAGGACTTCTATACGTTAGTATATAATAGCCCGTATATAATAGTTAATAACCCGGACTCAGGAGTATTTAATTAAACATCACAGAAGAGAAAATCTTCTTTCTGTTTCGTGGGAGTAATATATTTTTAAATTGGCTACGTATACTTCTTCACTCTCAGAGTTTCTTGCGCCGCTTCTTCTCTCTCAGAGCGCCATTTGTTTCCGAAGCGGTAGTAGTATCTAGTATATTAGAAATGACATCAAAAAGTATTGTTAACGAATCAGTTTTGAGAATATAAATGCCTTTTATGCCTTTTTATACCATTTAAACACATCAATATCTGTCAATAAAATGTTTAAAACATCTAGCACACCATGCGTTTTTTTTAAATAAAATACATTTTTGTTTGTTTATCACATTATTCCAAATTTATACTTAACTAGCTGACCCGGCAAACGTTGTTTTGCCATATAAAGTATAATTCACGCGATAGTTTTATAAGTAATAAAATATTGCCTATATTATAGCCTGTACATCATTTTGTTCTATTGTCAATAGTTTTTGCAGCGCACGCAAAAATAGGTTTTCGATTTTACACCTTGTGTTACAAAATAGCAATTTTATTACGGATCCCTAATTTTGAAAAAAAAACCTATAGCCTTCCTCGATAAATGGCCTACCCAACACTGAAAGAATCATTCAAATCGGACCAGTAGTACCAGAGATTAGCGCGTTCAAACAAACACTGCAGCTTTATAATATTAGTATAGATATTCAACATTATTTTCTACTTTTTGGATTGGTTTTCTGGTAAAGCGCATGTTTTAGATTTTCTAGTTATAATATTTCAAAGACAAAAATCCATTAAGCTTTATCTTGTGCTGAGCAACTTAAGTGGATGCCTATTGATTTCGAAAGTTACAATTATCCAAAACACTCTGTGAGGTGGTTGCGAACGTCCTTCAAATGTTAAATGAGTCACCGTGAAACAATATTCGCGTCAAATCGAGTGTGTCAATCAATTTCACGGCTCGCGTCGTCAAGTGGTTTGACTCCGTGGCAACCTGGGCAAGAAACTGCGACACTTCCTCGATACGCCCTCAATGAGAACCAGTTTCACTTTTATTTGTTTTTAATACCTGCCGTCTGTGACCTCGTTGATTGTGACATTGCGATTTTGTCTTCATATTTTCTTTTTCGAAGTGAAAACTTATTTAGCATCGTTGTGATTTGAAATGCGATGAAACGAAAAAAGTGACAGTAAAAAGAGTCAGAGACACATAAATTCACAAGATAAGTAATAAGTATAAGTGTTTTGGTACCAGGCGATCATAGTTGAAGAAGAGATTGTCTTACGTATGACGGGAATATACCTAAATATTTTCTGACGTCATGCGCACGACGTATTACTACATAGACACCAGGAGAACATAAATATAGTAGCGGTGATAGTAATGTCTTTCATAGCGGTTGAATATATGTGGCATCCTAGCAACATGTACCAGGACTTCAAATGCAGCTTAGAGGTTCATGTACAATGCAGGTGTACTTTGTACGCACGCAATTATTTTGTTTGTCTTGGGACAGAAGAGGTTGCAGGTAACATGGTGATCAGACCACTGTCTCCTAGTGTGTCGACAGTAGTGTCGGCCAATTAAATAAAAAAAGAAACTTTTATCTATATTTTTTATAATCGCTCGTACAATACCTTTGTTTATTTACATCTATTTACGATTAACATCTATACATTTTTTAACTTCTCTTGACTAGTGTCAAGCAGGCCCGACAGGCGCTTTTCTGTCAATAGCAAAAAAAATATACATGTATTCGGAAATAATGTAGGACCTTCTAAAACCATCGGAAGAGTGCAATAACGTATTTCTGAATGATTTTATAATATGTAGCAATAAAATGTCATGGATCAATATCTTATTTGTATAAACAGCTAGACAGTATCTATTTGACGTTTCAGTATTTTTGTTGTATCACTATAAAATCCATATATGTAAAAATGAATTGCTGTTCGTTAGTCTCGCTAAAACTCGAGAACGCCTGAACCGATTTGGCCAATTTAGGTCTTGAATTATTTGTGGAAATCCAGGGAAGGTTTAAAAGGTGAATAAATGGGAAAATGCTGCTAAATTAAATAAAAACAACAAATTTATTTTTCCTTTGATGTGTCCATACATAATTTCTACGACAGAATTTATTGACGCACGGTTTGACAGTTCTTCTGTCAAATAATTTCATTACGACAGCAGGGTGTATATTTTACGAAGTAATCTTTGATGTTATGATATATTATTGACAAATTCATATAAAAACATTATTTTATTTATTATATACAGAACAACGTCTGTCGGGTCAGCTAGTATAATATATATATTGTAAACATGAAATAAATTGTAAAACGATGAACCTGTTAATGTTGATTTAAAAGAGAGGCAATAAGTTTCTTGTCACTTCTTCTAATTAAAGGCTGAATCTTATCCAAAGTGCTGGTAATTTGTAAAAAGTATAAGTTTAGACAAACAATAAGTGTCATTTCTTTGTTTGTGTGTGTGTTTGGAAACTTGTTGGCACTTAAACACAAACACAAACGAAATGTCAAAATGGTATCTATTTATATTGTTATTTTATAAAGATGTGACCTTAGATTATTTATACGTTTAAATAGACTGTGACAGCTGTGAAGACGTCGAAAAAAATTGAGGGAGACAGATAACGTCTATTTTGAGCAATGCACGCACACTAACACAAAGTGACATACAAATCGCGAGTGTAAGGCTTAGTAAGTATAAATTAAGTGAGGATGTGACGTTATGTTATTATTTCAATTAAAAGTACATGTGACCAAATTTAAATTGCAGCCTGGCCAAACTATATGTCTCCAAACCTCATCATGGCTATATATAAAAGTAGCCGTATCCAGCAAACATTGTATTGCCATGTAATTACATGCAAACGTAGTAATTTAAAAAAAAATTTGACGTCTAAAATATAGATGCAACCGATTCTCAGACCTACCAAATATATCGTACTACAATTAATGTATTCGATTGCCATCTTGCAACCCTATAGCGGATTTGTGGATGGAACAGAATAATATAAGAATCGCGATACAAAAGTAGTTATAAATAGATAGTGGAAGAGCGAAAATTTTAAGATGTATGTATTATTCAATGCTGAATCATATTAAAAAAAATATTTAGGAGTCACCCTTATTATTTAGGGGTATGAAAAATAGATGTTGGTCGATTCTCAGACCTACCCAATATGCACAAAAAATTTCATACAAATCGCTTCATCCGTTTCAAAGGAGTTTGTCAACAAACACCGGGATACGAGAATTTTATATATAGACTAGCTAACCCAGCAAACGTTGTATTGTCGATATTAAAATCCCGATACAAAAGTATGAAGCGATGAAAATTTGAAGTATGTATTTTTTAATACTGACTCATAATCAAACAAATTAAAAAAAAAATCAAAAAAATTAAAAAAAAAGTTTGGCTTGGACCACCCTTAACATTAAGGGGGATGAAAAATAAATGTTGTCCGATTCTCAGACCTACCCAATATGTACTCAAAATTTCATGAGAATCGGTCAAGCCGTTTCGAAGGAGTTTAACTACAAACACCGCGACATGAGAATTTTTTATATTAGATAGATTTTATTCATAACTCTATGAATGTGATGAACTCTTGAAGCCGGCTCTTACACTATACCGATCAACGCGGTAAGCGTCCTTCAATATTCTTTCCACCGTTCGATATTGTTGGAGCGTCTTCTTATTTTCCTTCAAAAGATGTTTCTCGCGTAATAAACGCCGTTTTAAGGTCACATTTACAACCCGGTCACCTATGTATTATAAAAGCTCTACAAACAAAAGTCAAGCCGCGTGGGAGATGGTAATTTATAGCGACCATTAATCTCAAACTCACAATTTGTGACTAAAGCAGTAAAATATCTAGAATATAAATCAAATTTCACAATGCTTACGAATTTCCGGTTGGTGTTTACATAAAAATGAATAATTATATGTTTTATGCTGCGTCAGGCGCTCACGTTACAAGCCAGTGGTAGGCTTCTACGAGTATGCACATGATGCAGGCTTGGTAGCGCCTTTTTCTGACGCCGGTCATTATTGTGTTGTGGTTAGCAGGGCGCCGTAGCCAGTGAAATGAAGAAGATTAAGACAGCAACTTTTGTCTGAAAGTGACGGGCGCATTAGCGATGCAGGTGAGAAATTTGGGTATATCCTCAGAAGTTTGGGTGTGTTCACTTTTCCTCATATAATGTTTTTTATGTCTATGCTATCTGTCTCCACGAGAATGGGCACAAACATGTGTTATAATATTGTCAGTACTGTAGTAAGTTCTTACATTTCGATAAGTAAGTATTATCCGATATGGTCTAGTGGCTAGGATACCTGGCTCTCACCCAGGAGGCTCGGGTTCGATTCCCGGTATCGGAATATCTTTTTTTTTTTTTAACAGAATACGTTTAACATTTTCTTCCTATATTTAATGATATTTTTTATATTTAAATATTTATGTATCTCGCATAATTACTTTCTCATGAAGTTAATTAAGGCACAACATCCTGTTTGGTTTGAATTGAATGTTTTAACAAAACTATTGAAAATTTACTGTCGTAGAATTTTAAAATAAACTTTGTTATTATATTGAAAATAATGCCAGTTCGCATAAAAACTTCACCATCACCATATCTCAATGTGTGGGTTTCTTATGCGACGGCCATATTATCTTATCGTCAACTGCCGCCTTACCGCAATAATTACCGCTCAAAGTTCGCGAAGTTATGTGGGTACACTAGAGGTCTTTGATATGCGAAAGACGACCGCCGCAGGAGCTATAGCTAAGCAACAGAATATCGCCAAAATTATTCCAAATTTCCTTTTTTACGAGATGAGCAGGACGTTCAGCTGAGGGTAATTGATATGCCCTATCGATTACAATGAAGTGCCGCTCAGGATTCTTGAATTACCTTCAAATTCTGAGACATAAGCGGTTAAGTGTCATTTGCCCAGTAATTTAACTAGCTACCTTCAGACCGAATCACAATAAGGCTTACAGATTACTGCTTCACGGCAGAAAATGGCGCCGTTTTGGTACACATCATCTAGCCGGCATCCTGTACAAAGAAGCATCTTACTGGAATTGATTCGCAATGCTTGAATATAGCCATAAATTGTGGGAATTGTCCTATCACAGTAGTTTTTTTATTAGGAAAGGTAACGAGCCAAGAGAGACATCTACAAGTAGAAAGTATATTGAAGTAGGCGTTACTTTGCGGAAATCAATAATTATCCAAATGTTTTGAGTTTTCTTTAGTATTAATTCCGCCAATATTTGTCTTTAAACAATTCGACACGTGTTTCGCCTCTACACGAGGTATCCGCAGGAGATGTTGACTCGCCAAACTCTGGCACGAGACACAAGTAGAGCCCGTTCACCATTCATGATATCATGGCCCAGAAATTGCTTTACTCGCCATATTTTTCAACAAGTTAACAAGAACGATGTAACTTAGATGGTTGTGAGGGCAAGGAGCGTCATCTGTCCTAGTTGACGCGACGTATTCAACAATGCCTGCAGGCGACTGAACTATGTGAGAGCTACTATCACTCTAGTCTCTCACGCAAACTTTGTTTATTTAAACTTTGATTGCAGATATTCGCAAACCGAGGCCAGAAGAACTACTAATTCTAGTAGGCTTCATAAGATACATAATAGCTTTAAGGGTAAATGTATACACTTCTATAATAAAGTCCCAGCCACTGTTCAGGCATTATCTATAAATAAATTTAAATGTTTTATAAAAAAATTGTTCTGTCGTAAATCCTATTACTCCACTGCTGAATATCTAATTGATCGGACAGCCTGGGACTAGATTGTGATTATTTTATAGCGATAGAAATGACTGTACAATATTGTGTATTTTTATTGAAAAGAGCGCAAAAAAAGAATGCGGGGAGAGTTTCTTGCGCCGCTTCTTCTATCTCAGAGCGCCATTTTTTCCGAAGCGTTAGTAGTACCTAGTAGTTATTAGAAATGACATCAAAAAGAATTCTAAAGGAATCAATTTTGAGAAAATAAATGCCTTTTATGCCTTTTAAGGAAAAATCCGAGTAATGTTTTGGGACGGCCAGTGGTGGAAGTTTTATACCAGTGCGTAAAGCAGACTTAACATCAAATGTCTTAAAGTGCAGAGCGCAAATGCGATGCCAGATTTTGGGTTTTTCAAGAATCCTGAGCAGGGCCACTCAGGTATTGCAATGAGCAGGGCGTTTCAGTTAAACTTTGTTATCATAAAAAACCAAAATGACAAAATTAATACAGAAATAAAATTTGAAAACAAAATTTTATGAACGATGCGGGACTCGAACCCACGACCTCTCGCGTTCCGTGCGTGTGCTCTTCCAATTGAGCTAACCGTTCGAGTGACGTATCGTCATAAAATCTTGTATACTTTGTTCAACTCTCAGGTTGTGGCTTCAGATTGAAAATTTTGTGACGATACGTCACTCGAACGGTTAGTTCAGTTGGATAGGCACTCGCACGGAACGTTCATAAAATTTATTTGTTTTGTTTTCAAAGTTAAACGTAACGGGTTATCACTTTAAAAACATAACAAATTGACATTAAAACAAATAATTCACTTACAAAAGTATAAAAACTATATATATATATATATATATATATACTATCTAATATATAAAATTCTCATGCCCCGGTGTTTGTAGTTAAACTCCTGCGAAACGACTTGACCAATTCTCATGAAATTTTGAGTGCATATTGGGTAGGTCTGAGAATCGGACAACATCTATTTTTCATCCCCCTAAATGTTAAGGGTGGTCCACGCCAATTTTTTTTTTTAATTTTTTTTACATTTTTTTTTAAATTTGTTTGATTATGAGTCAGCATTAAAAAATACACACAACTTCAAATTATAAAATCTACGATCAACAGTTACTTTTGTATCGCGATTTTAATATCGGCAATACAACGTTTGCTGGGTCAGCTAGTATATATATATATATGTATATTGTGAGATGGTACGGCACTCTTAAGAAGTGAATACCTTAGAGTCAGCCTCGCATTTGACCTGTTTTGCCTTAAGAGGAACCCTGATAGACTTAACTTGTCAAAGCGAATGCCAAAATAATAATAGTACCTTAACAAATCCTTCGCGTGAAAAATCGATAGCGCTGCAGCGATAAGTTATTTGACCTAATTTCCGAGCTCTAGTACCGATTCTTGATACCTAACCAGTGCCAAGAATATTGTAACACTAGCACAAAGGCCGCGAACATTTCAATAGCTTTTGTAACAAACTCTACATTTTGTAGAGTCGATTCAGAGCGGATAGAGACTGTTATGTCTGGATAAGGCTATATTGTGCATGGTTTGTATTAACAAGCATTTCTTCTATTGTATTTTATTATTAGCTGTATCCCGCGACTTCATCTGCGTTTACCACTGTTATCATATAAGTTGGTATTCCAATGGTACCACGTACATATATAAACAAAACAATCATATATTGTTTTCTTTCGACCATTGCAAATGCGATTACTACGAAAGTCTTTTAATTTTTCTGGTGAAATTTTGCCTATGACGCACACAAATAATATGGCGCTCTATTGGTAACAGAATTTTCAGAATCGGTTCAGTACATTCAGAGATTACCACACAAACTTTACCTCTTCATAATATTAGTAGAAGCTTAGATAATATAATCATTGTTTGTTTTGCTATCGTTATATTTATGTGTATACATAATATATATTTTTAATTATTTTTTGCAATAAGCAGATCCACCTGATGGTGTCGAAAACTTTGAAAATTTGAAGTAAACCGTGATTTATAGAAATTTTATAAATAATTTAAACAGTCGACTTAATATTAAAGCAACGATATGTTCCTTTTTAAATAAATATTTCCTGCTTGAAAGCGTATTTTTAACGATATAACAACACGAACTAAATATGTATTTATAATAATAACACAAATTAAAATTGCATAATATATTATATTGTTGGAAGAGCGTTCGCACGGAAAGTGAGAGGTTGCGGGTTTGAGTCCCGCATCGTTTATAAATTTTGTTTACAAATTTTTATTTGAGTAATTAATTCCAGAAGTGAGGGTTATCACTTTAAATATAGGCATATCGAGCCTTATCTATCAAAAAGCCATATTGAGCATAGTATCGTATATGTTTTGATATATTTTAATTAATCCGGTGATACAAGGACGAATTAAAAAATGTATTGCTCGCTCAGTAGATATAAAATTTATATTGTAATGACCATGGATCTAAATTAAATTAAGTGTGTTTTAAAATAAAATTGATAAGTAGAAACCTTTACGTATCAATAAAAAATCTCAGAATATCTATTGTTTGATCCAGTTAATTTTTTAAACACCTCGTCCTATTTTGACTTTTTATCGGTTGTGTGAAAGGAGTAACTTTCGGTATTCCTATTATTACGCGCAATAACGAATACTTATATCGTGTAAGAGATATCTACGTGAGCAAAGTTGCAGACGGCCGCCTGTTTAAGATAAATAAAGTGTCAAAAATTTCATACAGTTAACTATCAAAAAAGTAAAAAACTTCTTTTTGAATGGCTGAAACACTTGGAATATACTGAAACTGAAAACACACTTAATATTATCAGGTAAAAATATTCTACAACACATACACCAAGTCACTACACACACACACACATAACCATCACCCACACTAACACCAATTAATTTCCTTATCTAAATAAGTTTTCTTTATTTAATTAAGTTTTATTATAATATATTTATTTTTTGTTTATTCTTTACATCATTACCATCATCATATTATGTGCTTTGGGGACCCGGTGACTTGTAGCACAAGTATTCGTTACCTATTCCAAGCACCGGTCTCTCACAATTAAAACAATGTTTAAATATAGATTTTTAATAAACTGTGTATACTTTGTGATTGTTAAAGATAATAAATATATTTTGAATTGAATTGAATTGTTACTGTATAAATCAGTTCTGAAGCACTAAACTGGGTTGCCTAGTGACGGCGTGACCGAAGTTACAAAGTGACCTCATTCTGTTTTGTACAGCGTCTTCTAAAACGTATTGAGATTAACCAACAGGGAACAGTACTGTCTAACACGCTCTAGTAAAGATAACCTGAGGAAAGTCGGTTAGTGAGGTTGCAGTGTAGTTTTCGATTACTTTCAACTTATTATTTCTCTATGATCTTTATTTACTTCGCTGTATATCTGTATACGTATATATATATATAAATAATCTTCAGATTATTTAGAATCCAGATTATATACCATCCGTCAAATAATCCTGAATCCGCATTTTATTATATATCTATCTGAATTTTTAAATACTTATCTAAAAATTCCAGTACGTTATCTCATAGATCTATTCAAAAAAGAGACCAATGATTATAGGATAATTAGATAAAATGAAGGTTTTTTTCTAGAGCTAAACTGTTTTTAACTGACTTCAAAAAAGAAGGAGGTCATCAATTTGTCTCTGTATGTTTTTTTTATGTATTAAAATACAATTTACTGGGTGAACCGATTTTGTTTCTCCTGGGACTCCTCTCGGTATGGGGGTACCACAAGGGTTTATTCTTGGACCCTTCCTCTTCCTAATTTATATAAATGATCTACCTAACCTTGTAGAAAAAAAACTCAAGGTGGTATTGTTTGCGGATGACACTTCACTTATATTCAAAGTGAAACGAAGCCAAGTTTTATATGACGAAGTAAACAATGCTCTATCTGAAATCGTGTACTGGTTTAGCGTCAATAACTTATTGTTAAATAATCATAAAACCAAATATATTAAATTCACCGCGCCAAATGTCAAAAATGTAGATGCGAATATTTTATTAAATGGAGAGCCGGTAAAACAAGTGGAATCTGCTATATTTCTTGGCATTACTCTTGATTCCAAATTGCAGTGGGGTTCCCATATTGAAGGATTGGCGAATAGGCTTAGTTCTGCAGCATATGCGGTTAAGAAAATCAGAAGGTTAACTGACATAGATACGGCGAGATTAGTATACTTTAGTTATTTTCATAGTATAATGTCCTATGGTATATTGTTATGGGGCAGTGCGGCCGATATTAATACTATCTTTGTGCTGCAGAAGAGGGCTATTCGCGCGATTTATAACCTAGGTCCTAAAGAATCATTAAGAGAAAAATTTAAAGAAATAAACATTTTGACTGTTGCTTCTCAATACATTTTTGATAATGTTTTGTATGTTCATAAGCACATTGAGGAATTTTCTAGAAACTGTGACATTCATAATGTTAACACGAGGAACAAACATAAACTTGTTATGCCTACTACTCGGTTGAGTCGAGTTAGTAAGTCTTTTGTTGGGCGATGTATATGCTTCTACAATATGATCCCAGAAAATGTACAAAACAAATGTGTTACGAAATTTAAAAGAATTGTTAAAAACGTTTGTGTGGGAAAGGTTATTATAGCATAAACGATTTTCTTAATGACACCACGGACTGGGATTAAAGCGAACACCCTCAGGCTCTTTAATTATTAATGTTTATTGTACGATATTAGATTGTAATCCATATTTTATATAAAAAAAAACCCCGCTGAGTTTCTTGCGCCCATTCTTCTCAGGTCTGAGGCAGTCTCTTTTGAATGGGTGGTAGATTTTGACGTTCAATAAGTGATTATAAATCCTATTTTGAATAAAAATATTTGAATTTGAATTGAATTTGAATTTGTTAATTCTTTTTTTAATTTAAGGCTGGGGCTTCCCGTGTGGTCCCATGGCAATTAGTCTAGATCCGACGATGGTGTCCATGAGAAAGCCATAAATGTCTTTAATTTGCTATAAGTATGTGCGTAACGACGAACGTATACGAATAACTCAAAATTGCGCCTACCGATTTCGATGGTTTTTTATTATTGGAAAGGATATACTTCAAAGATAATTTGGTGAGAGTTTGGTTAAGCTCTGATTATGGGATTCAATCAACTTGGTTTCAATCCACATGTATGGTATAAATTTTTGATTAATTACTACACGTGTACACGAAAGTATTACACATGCATGACAAACATTCAGTTTTGTCTGTGGAATGAGATTTGCAAACAAATTTCTGACATTTCCGGTCATCTTTACGTGGACAGAAAGCGCAGCGTTTAGATTTCGCTCTTTAGGCTGCAGACTCACCATGAAATTCTGGAGGTTGATTAGAACATCCGAGAAAACTGAATATCAGGACTGTAAGCTCCTTGGGATATCTTTCAGCTTCAATTTTTCTGTTTTTCACGCAAAAGCTGGACCTTTTAAGCCCGGTAAGTGGCGCACAATGTATGTTCTCTACGTCTGGAAGATGGAGGTGGCCGCTTAGACGTTTAAAAGTCATTTTTTCTATGATAAAAGCCAATTTGAGACAGAGGAACATCTTCATCGGAAGATTCTTTTTGATAAGAGTCAACTTCTATATCACTATCAGTTTCGTGATCACTTTTATCAGTTTCCGACTCTTCATATGCACTTTCAAATTGATGAAGTGGTACTTGGTTGTCAGATTCCGCATTATCATCTTCATCAGAATCATTAAGCAATGTCAATATTAGACGTCCGTAAAAAAATTACATTTTGCATCAATACTCTGATAATTAAAAAAAAAATAAGGTAACACTAATAACATAGTGGGGTAAAAACTTACCCCAAAACCCTGTAGGGCAAAAACTAAACAACGCTGCACTGCGCGTCTTCCCCCTTCCTTGCGTACGCGCTCGACTGAGAAAACCTGGCAGCGCAAGATGTTAATGTAAAAGGTTTAAAAAATACGGTCAAAATCGTGCCTTTGGGGTAAAAATATACCCCACAATGTTAGTTAAGGGTTAAGTTTGACCATAATTGCCGCCGGAATCGAACCCGTAATAAGTTCTTAGTAAACAAACGTTTATTCCGCTCGACCCACGGTTTTTTGAAACTGCGGACTCCAACTTGTGCATAGCATTGCATAAACAAAGGTGCAGCTTGCATACTTCACGGAATGAGCTGGGGTTCTCTAGCTAAGCTCCGCTCAGCAGTCAATTCGTACTCCGCGCAGTTGGCACTTGGCGCTCAGTCATCAACAAACCTTCGCGGTGAACGCACGTTCGCTGCTCCGGTGCAAAAAACCGATTGTCAATAAACGTATATAATCAATTATTACGTCATAGTAACAACACAGTGTACGGTTTTTAATTCTCTTATCGTTTGAGTGTTTGTAAACAGTGTTGTGTTCGTTTTGACGTGTGTTTCTATTTGAAAAGAATCTATTTTTGCTGGTGTTGAGTGCTAGTGATGTGAATTGGTGTAGGATTCGATCATGTTTGGAGTGTTCATTCGGAGGTGGAAGCCTAAAAGGTAAATATTGTTATGAATTAATTATATCGATGAATTTAAATACTAGTATTGTGGTTATTAGTCTTATTTTATATAGTCACAGGCGATGCTTTAACTGTAAATAATACGGGCCACGATTCTGTATCACATCTCTTCATCTCTATCGATATGAGATGATTAGATCAAATAAAATGCAACTATTTGCCTACGAAAGCAATACAATATGTTATATAGCTACATTAACATGTTATTCTACTAGTATTAATTATATTAACTAATAATTATAACGATTA
Organism: Leptidea sinapis; assembly: GCF_905404315.1. Lineage (NCBI taxonomy): Eukaryota > Metazoa > Arthropoda > Insecta > Lepidoptera > Pieridae > Leptidea > Leptidea sinapis. The sequence continues at coordinate 31,233,293 of NC_066265.1, forward strand.
AACGTAGTTGCGACTGCCAGCTCTATGGTTAACTTATTATTTTAAAAGTATTTTTGACCACCCTTATTACTAAAGTCGATAAATAATTATAAATTATATAGAAAAAAAGTTTACATCTTTTACTTAAGCTTACTATTAATAAGCATTAAAATGGGAATGCGGACTAACTTTCATCCCATTCATTTACATTCGATTTCCTACATTTTTTTTTATAAAAAATGATGGTTTTAATAGGATTTATGTACATAGTTATTTTCTATGATTAACGCGAGTTTTACACATTTAAATAAAACACTTTTAAAGGATTAAAATGCGTGTAATTGTTACTGTGTTTTAACATTAGATTTTGCGTAAAAGTAGCAATTTTATTATTATTTTAGTTAACCCGACGTTTCGCGATCTTTTTACAGCACGTTTTCAGCAAAACTGCGGTTGACAGGAGTCGAGATAGTATTTGTCATAGTTGTCATTATGAAGTTTAGCGCCAATTGTTGCCTCAGAGGTGGTAATTGCTGTAGGCAGGTTTTTGACAAAATTTACTGGCAGTGTTCTCTTCTTTTTTAAACGATTTCAAAAAAAGACGAGGTTCTCAATTTGTCGGTATGATTTTTTTCTTTATATTTGTTACCTCAAATCTTTGAACAGATTTTGATAATTATATTTTTAATATCTGCCAATGGCAGCCATGAGAAAACCATAAAACTCTTCAATTTGCTATAAGTATGTGCGCGACATACAGCCGTATTCATTATTTAATAATTAATTGTCAAAGCCATCTTTGCAAGATTTTTACAAAATCGTTCTTTCTAAAAACGTAGAATAGCACGAGGAATAAATCATTTTAATGATTTTTTGCTTCGTTAGGCCAAAGAAGTATAACTTCTTGCATACACACACTTTTTTTAAATTTATTTAGTGCCAATGCTCTATGCGACGAGTCCATTGGCTCAACTTGGCGCATAACCAAAACTCATTAACAAACACTTCATTTTTATTCATATTATGTATACTTATTAATATATTGTCAACATTGTGTACATTATTTCCTTTGTTTAAAGGCGGATGGTAACAGTTATTTAGATTGTTATTATCCGTAACTTAATTACAATGTATTTCCGCTAAGTAACTGTTAAAATTAAATTAACCTATTGACTATTTTGCTATGTATTGAACATTATCCATCAAACAAATTGAGGCATATAAAAAGAATAGTTAAAACGGGCATTAATGAGGACTCTATAGGACAGTAAACACAAATTATTATATTTTTTAAATATTCAAACAAAAAATTGGTTCTATAAAGTACCTAGGTACATAATATAAAAAAAATCATATAGATAATATTATGTAGGTACTAAACACTGAAGCGCGATTTTTTTTTAATATACATTATGTTTTCACGGTGAAAAGAATTTCTAAATGTGACTATTTTAATTTCATATATCGGGCTAGCTCCATACTGGATAATTATTTTGAAATAAAATTAACTTCAATTATAGATAATTTAATTTACTACCCACTAAAGCAGCATTATTCAATAAAAACAAATTCGAATAATTCTCAAACAACCAAAAACTACAAAATTTACCATCTAACTGCCCATGATTGCTCAGTGCCGCGTGCTCATCTATGCTCATATTATAAAACGTAACTGGCACTTTTAGACAAATAAAATTTGTAAACAAAATTTTATGAACGATGCGGGACTCGAACCCGCGACCTCTCGCGATCCGTGCGAGCGCTCTTTCAACTGAGCTAACCGTTCGAGTGACGTCTCTTTGATAAATCTTGTATGCTTGGAGAGATATCTCAAGTCAATTTTCTAATATGCAATATTGGGGTTGAGCAGGTGATCAACTGTAAAGTAGATCCTGTAGATGAAGCCACAACCTGAGAGTTGAACAAAGCATACAAGATTTTATCAACGAAAGAAGAGCTCTAGAAGCGGTCACTGGTTCGAGTCCGCATTGATCGTCAAATTTTATTTGTTTAATTAAATCCCAGAAGTGAGGGTTATCCCTTTAAAAAAATAACAAAATGTTTAGATTGGCACTTTTGTTTTGCCATAATATGAATCATCTTAAACATCGGACAAAAATTAAACAAATGTTAGGACGGGATGTCAGAAACTAGTGCGTATTTTATGGTGGCGTTAACTGTACTACTCGTACGTTTATCGTATCTATTTCGGTTCTTCGAAAATATATATGAGATACAGTACAGCATACGCAACGAAAGAAATTTCGAGAAATTTATGGGAGCTGTATCAAGAACTTTTTGAATAGCATTAATAAGACCACGTTTAAATAATAAGATAATCGTAGCCGTACTAACCTAGCATATCACTCCTGCATCAATCGTATTTGTCGCCGATTTAATACAGTTTCTCAAAATAATCAGCAACTCAATTTATTTAATTCCACATCAACCTGCTTTCGTCATAATGTCATTAACTCCCTGCGTAAGGAAGTTAATTTGTAGAAATTAGCTATTAGCTAAAAACTATTATTTTTACACTACTTTAAATAATCTGTATGTCTCTAAATCTTTTGTACATGCCAGTTATTGATATTTTTGCTTTGTGTCTTTTCGTTTTAAGTCTCCTTGTTGATATTTTTACATTTGTGCATAAATATTGTTGGTTTGTCGAATAAAGTAAAATAAAAATAAAGTAGCTAAAAATAACAAGATAGCCATCTTGTATTATCGCACCCATTTCTTTATTTAATTATATGTATACATATAATTATCATAAATATTTATTTGAATATATAATGAATTAAAGACAGAAACGTTACTTAAAATAGTTATGCAAATAATTTAAATTTTATCCGATAATCTTCTTTAAATCGTTTAATTATTCAAATATCTGCATAAAATTAAGTCTGTCAGTTATTCTTTGTGGATTCTTACGCAGTTTTATTGGATATAATTGTTCTTTTATTCTTAATATTGTGCGTCGTATGGGTTAATACCCGTGTTAGTAGAATATGCAAACTTATAACTGTTTTGCAAAGTAATCCATTTTAATGTGGTCATGAAGCATGTTATGGTGAAGATGGCAAAACCATAATGAATAAGAATTAATAATAAACTCTAGTTGTACGCTATCGTTCAAATCGAAGTTTGAACGAGAGTTTCTTGCGCCGCTTCTTCGCTCTCAGAGTGCCATTTGTTTCCGAAGCGGTTGTAGTATCTAGTACCTATATTAGAAATGACATCAAAAAGAATTCTAAAGGAATCAATTTTGAGAATATAAATGCCTTTTATGCCTATTATGAACAGGAGGTTCAATTCATAGTAGGTGACGTACGGTGAGCACTGTTTTAAGTTAAATCTTTAAACATATTGAGCATTTTGTTCCGTTGACTCTCACCACGGAGCCCCCGGTTCGATTCTCGTCCGGGACATTGCAATTGTGATAATGGTTTACATGTTGACCCGTTTGTACGCGTTATTGAGAAGGACTCTTCTAAAAAAAAAAACGTTTTTTCGGGTAAAGTCGGCTAAGGTCGACACAGGGAGTGCGATTTGTTATAGCAAAATTCACGAGAGTATAGTATTTGTACACAATTATAAATATATATATATATATATTATAATAATTGTTATGATTAAGTATATAATATGCTGCGTTTTATTAAAGATTTCACTTCGGTCGTGCATTCTTAAGTACACATAATTAAATTGTTAAATAAATCATTTAAAAATACAATTAAATCCCGAATTATTATGTTTCATCTAATTCATAATATTATGTTGATCAACGAAGTTCCTATTTGATTTGTATAAATTCAAATAATCTGCAATTTTGTATGTTTTCATTCAATAAATTGAAAAGTAATTCGTTCGGTATTGGCATAATATTTATAATGCATGCATAGCGCGTAATTAAATGCATAATAAATAAAAGTACGTTTTATTGAAGTATAATGTAGTTACCTAATGTTAATTACACTTATTATACAATAACTTAACGTAATACATACACAATACCATATAGAATTTTTACGTCTAGATAGAGTCTCTTGCTGTTAGACAACCGATAAAAACAGGCCAGGTTTATATCTTTAGTGTGCGCGACAAGCTACGTCTTACACTCCTGATTTGTATTCGATACTCTGTGTTAGTGTGAACTATAATTAGTTAGAAGTATAAATTTTTCATCCATAATTTCAGCGACTGTCTTACGAATTTTCGATCAGGTCACGTGTCCTGACGTGAGTTTAACATTTTGTACCCATCCATAATTTAAACGACTGTATTACGAATTTTCGATCAGCTCTCGTGTCCTGACGCGAGCTTAAAATTTTGTACCCATTCATAATTTCTACGACTGTCATACGAACTTTCGAAAAGCTCACGTGTCCTGCCGCGTGTTCAACATTTAATTCCCACCCTAAGAAAAGTGCTCAACGCTGCTAAAGTTGTTTTCACTGCAAAAAGTAAAATAAAAATAACTAAATGTGTAAATATGTAAATAAATAATTAGGTATTTACGTTATCATAAAATCAAATTAAGTAGGTTATATTACAACAGTTAAATCAAAATAATATTAATATAAACATTAGAATTCTGTGTTCCAATTTAAAAGCAAACACATCATAACGTGACATAGGCTGAAATTGTTTACACAGCGTTCACTGCATGTTGTGTTGAAACCCGGTATGTCTAACATTTCACCGAGTCAGACAAACTGTGATATTTTCACTACGTGAGGTATATTAGGTTACGACTTACGAAAGAATGACGGTGCAGTTCTGTTTGCAGATTAAATAAAAACGTTTCGTGTTAGACAAAAATTATGATAGATTTTACGTATCTTGGAAACAGCTCTTAAAAATTTTGATGAAATTAAAGTATCACACGGGGTTTTCTGTTCTTTAGATTACCTTTCAAAATCTCTATTAACCATGCTAACAATAGAAACCCCAAACCCTCATGAATGAATGAAAATTTTTGCACTATTAGAATACCTTATCGCTCAGCGATGTCTTCTTCCACGTAACCTAAGGGTAAGATACCAGGCTCCTTTGCACAGGATGCCGGCAGATTATGGGTACCACAACGGCGCCTATTTCTGCCACGAAGCAGTAATGTGTAAACATTTTTGTGTCTCGGGAAGGGCGCCAAAACTAGTGAGATTATTGGGAGAGGAGAGAGTTCGAGACTTAACATATTATGTCTCAAGAAGACCAAGAAGAGAATTGTAATGCCACTCAGAATTTTGGATTTATCAAGAAGCAGAGCGGCACTGCATTGTAAAGGGCAGGCCGTATCAATTAGCAATCTAAACGTCCTGCTCGTCTTGTCCCTTATTGTCATAGAAAAAGAGGGGGGTAAGGAGAGGAGATTTATATATAACTATAGGACACACACATTCATATATATTTATACTGTTAATCTATACGCACTAAAGAGGAAAATTAAAAATAAGATTACAAAAATTATACACTAAAGTTATTTAAGTATATAAATTATTTATCTTATAGTTATAGGTACTATACATTCTCACTAAACGACTGGTAAACTAAACTGGTACACTAAACAAAATAGTTTTTTTGTTTCTGAATGCTCGTCCCTTGATGAACGTCATAAAAAGTGTACGTAACTACTCCTCTTTAGCATTCGGTTGCGTTCACGACCCTGAGCTACTTACATTAAGTTATAAATTACAGTGAGGTTATTTAATATATGATCGCGCTTGTAATGAGATACCTATATGTTACCTACTTGCATAAATGTTGATGAAACTTATCCAATACTTGACACTATTATTATTTAAGTAATATTAAGTTATCTAAATCTTAATCAGTTCTTAATGCAATTTGAAAAGAACTCCAGATTCCTGACTGAGACTTTATAGATGGTTTTTTTTATGAAAGAGCAGGACAAACGAGTATAAGGGTCATTTGATGGTATTTGATCACCAGAGCGGTGCTGACTTTATAATGCGTCGTATAAACTATTACCTATTAGCTGCCCAAATTCCACCCAGAGGCGTAAAGGCTCCCTGCGGACAAGACACGTTTAATGGAGCGACCTCACTGTTCTGCAGATTGGATTGCGATCAAAGACCACAGCCACTAATCCAGAATTACGCGGACAGCTGTCTCTGAATCACTAAGAGAAAAAAAAGCACATTCAACTTTCTTAAACGCCGGCAACGCTCCTGTGATTTCTCTGGTATTGCAAGAGAATGTGGGTGGCGGTGATCACTTCACACCAGGTGACCCGGACGCTTGTTTGTCTTCCTTTTCTATAAAAAAAAAGTAAGTGTGTGTGTGTACTTATGTATGCACGCAAGAAGTTATACTTCTTTGGCCTATCAAAGCAAAAATCCTAAAAAATTATACATACCTCGTGCTATTCTACGTTTGTAGAAAGAACAATATTGTAAAAAACTTGCAACAATGGCTTTGACAATTAATTAATTACTTAATAAAGCTGCAGTGTTTGTTTGTTTGTTGTTTGAACGCGCTAATCTCTGGTATTACTGGTCCGATTTGAATGATTCTTTCAGTGTTGGGTAGTCCATTTATCGAGGAAGGCTATAGGCTATGTTTTTTTTTAAATTAGGGATCCTTAATAAAATTGCTATTTTGTAACACAAGGTGTAAAATCGAAAACCTATTTGCGTGCGCTGCAAAAACTATTGACAATAGAACAAAATGATGTACAGGCTATAGTATAGGCAATATTTTATTACTTATAAAACTATCGCGTGAATTATACTTTATATGGCAAAACAACGTTTGCCGGGTCAGCTATTATTAAATAACCAATACGGCTGTACAGGCTTGAACCCTTCGCCTATCCTAATAATGGACGAAGAAACCAGAAAAAAAAAACGAGTGTTGCAAACGTCAGAACTTTTGTGTTACAGTGATGCGCGCGCATCTTTAAATTACACTCTCATACTACCACTACTCTATTACTACTACTCTTCACACTCTACTTCATAACGCGCCTAAAGAAATATAACTTCAGTCTAGAGACGCCTTCAGTAATAAGGACGTAAAACATTCTATACCTGTGGATGGTATGGATTACTGTCTGTGCCATCTACCACATAGTTACAAAGGTTTCTTAAAGGGATTTTTCATCTCAATCTTTGCTTTGAGGCAAGAAGTTTATAGAAAGCCTTCAACATCATGGTATAGTTTGGTGGTAGAATTCTGCTGCTGGTGTCAACTTCTGATCTGAACAACTCCTTACAGCACTCTCCGTGATATATTCGTACTTTTTACATATATTATTATATGTTTCCGCCTTGGGTAGCTATGTTGGCTGATATAACTGCCGCTATTAAGCATATGGACCCCACGTTTCGTACCAAATGCCACATCAAAATCAAATCCAAGTTCAAGTAGATTATAAAATGTCACTAATGAAAGTCAAAAATTATTTTAAGATTTGCAGAACTTTTGCGCCGTATATGATGTCTAAAAAAGCAGATTTACGAATCGGAGATAGTGTAAAAAATAATAGACAATTTACCTGAATAAATATGTTCAACTTATACTTTACTTTTTTAAGTGTTTTAATTGCGATTTAAAGCAGATACCAGAGGGCCTACCATCAACTTTTAATAAGCGATGCTAATCCGATGCAAATCAGTTTAGGTACCTAAACTGAATCACTAAAATTTGTACCATGAAGTGCCTTTTACTGAATGGCGTTTGGATCGCTTATGAAGAATGAACGAAATAAAATTGCGTTTCAAAACCTAAAATGATATGATTTTAGCGGTTTTTTTGCGTAGAAAATACTAAAAATACATTTTAAAATTGCGCAATTGCGTCAAATTATAAACCATTAAGCTCTTTTTTATACTTATTAAATAATAGTAATATAAATAAATATAGTTCTTTGAATTACAAATAAAATGTTTGCTTATGTGTTTTCGTAAAAATAACGAGTTATGAACGCACCTCCAATGATGTTTGATTTGACAGGACCACAGAGTACATTTTTTTTAATTCGTTCTTTCGAACAGGCTATAGCCCGGGCCCTTACTGCCTCGCCTTTAGTATTTTCATTTTTGGTATTTATTTTCAGTATTTTGTTTTACAAAAAAGACCAATAAAGTATTCTCATCTCATCTTTAATCAATAAAAATTTTCTTTTCTATGTTTTCACTATTTTTTAAAAGTTATTAACAACAAGATTCACTTTCCTCTAAGGAAGTAGCAACTTTTTTCGAATCGGTCACTTTGACAAGTAAGCTATCCAGTTTAGGTTGAAATAACACCTCATGGTTCGAATGAATGAACGATATAAATCAGTTTGCGATTCAGTTGATATCATTTTTGACATTCAATTGATATCATTGCGATTTAATCAGTTGATTTGACGTCAACCTAAATTAGATAGCTCTAATCACGTCGTGGTACGAAATAGCAGTGCAGTTCATTTTAGGTTGTCAATTGAATCGCAATAAGAGTTCATGGTAGGCCCACAGCTTTGACAAATCAATGATCATTTATGTGGAAAACAATCATGTACGAAATTCGTATTCAGTTATACGTTTGGACTACAACGAATATAGTATTAGTAAAACATCTTCAAATCAACAGCACGATGTGTTTTCGTTTGTCGCTATTAAGGCCAGCTTAAAACCATTGTTTTACAACAAGTCACACAAATAACCATACATATTCATAATTCACTTTCTTAACAGGCTTTCAAATGTAGGACGTGCAAATAGGATTATACAGTCCATGTCGTAGTGACAGCCGTGCACTTAAAGAAAAGCGATTAGCCCTCAATACGCATGGCGAAGTCGTGAATTAGGTTAAGACTCGGAATTAGATGCTTAAGCTGACCGGTGGTATATTTTTATAAGTCAAACATTTATGTCATCTATCGAATTTAACATAGCGAGTGTTGCGAAGAGCATTTTTTGCTGACAATTTCCACATTCAAACCATGCACCACAAAAAAATAATAGTTTAATGAAATGAAAACTTTGGTTCTGTTCGATCACATTTGGCATAGAAATTTTGGGACTTGTGTAATCTGATTGGAAAAATGCGAGTAGCAGCTGTGGCAGCCTAGCGACCTCTAACGACCGTTCCCAATATACTATCTACAGAGAGAGATAAATTACTACCTTCTACTGTCAGTAATTAGTTGTCAATAATCTGAAGCTGTCCCAATATACCCGATCAGTCATTCTTATCGCCAGTTCACTGCTACAATTTCAATACAAACTTCTATCCCTGGTAAGCTATACGTCGTTACATTGACAGATAGCGTGTACGGATAAGGTGAGTGATGATGTGTGAGTTCTAGTGTTATTTACCAGTGGCAGTGGTTAGGAGAGGCTCCTTTGCACAGGATGCCGGCTAGATTATGGGTACCACAACGGCGCCTATTTCTGCCGTGAAGCAGTAATGTGTAAGCATTATTGTGTTTCGGTCTGAAGCATGCCATAGCTAGTGAAATTACTGGGCAAATGAGATTTAAGATGTTAAGTTCATATGTCTCAAGGTGACGAGCGCAAGTATAGTGCCGCTGAGAATTTTTGGGTTTTTCAATAATCCTGAGCGGCACTGCATTGTAATGGGCAGGGCGTATCAAATACCATCAGCTGAACATCCTGCTCGTCTCGTCCTTTATTTAAAAAAAAAATCCAGAAGAAAGAGCATACCATTTCCATAGATCAATTTCGGCCGCTTTGTATCAACTTCTAGTTTTAATTTCATCAATTGTTGGCTGTATAGATTCTAATCTATGGTTTTGCCCGGTAGACAGATACAAATGAATACTGTATACGAAAATACTTTTTCACCCGACGTATATCATCTTCACGGTCTGTTCATGTCACTTTTATCCAAAGTGCAGTTTTCAAGAAACTTTCATCCAATTACAAGCAAACTGTGGAATGTGCTTCCTTGCACGGTGTTTGAGGGACGATACGACATGGGTCATTTATAACATTCCGAGTCAGACCGCTTCTACACGTTATCTTACTAGTCATCTTCTATCATATCTGACCAACTTTTAATGGCCGTTGGTTATGCCTGACATTGTATAGCGGTATGGTGTCACGGTATACTATTATTGGTCTGGAGTACTTATTGAACACATACATAAGTAGCGCTTCTACACTCATCTATACTAATATTATAAAGCTGCAGTGTTTGTTTGTTTGTTTGAACGCGCTAATCTCTGGTACTACTGGTCCGATTTGAATGATTCTTTCAGTGTTGGGTAGTCCATTTATCGAGGAAGGCTATATATAGGCTATGTTTTTTTTTCAAAATTAGGAATCCGTAATAAAATTGCTATTTTGTAACACAAGGTGTAAAATCGAAAACCTATTTTTGCGTGCGCTGCAAAAACTATTGACAATAGAACAAAATGATGTACAGGCTATAATATAGGCAATATTTTATTACTTATAAAACTATCGCGTGAATTATACTTTATATGGCAAAACAACGTTTGCCGGGTCAGCTAGTATATTATACCGATACACCTCGAATGTATAGGATTTTTAAGAGTGATATTGTGAGATTAAAACATCACAGAGTGTCTAGGAAGACTTTAAAAAATATTTTAATTTTTTTATTTTTAGTGAATTTGAAGTACTAACAATTTATCTAAATATGTGTAGATTGATAGTTGACTAAGAATTGAGGAGTTCCATTACTTTGTCATGGATTCCGTAATCAGAACCTAACCAAACTCTCTCAAAACTCTATCTATCTTTGAAGTACATCCTTTCCTATGAAAAAAGAATCATCGAAATCGGTTGGCGCGATATTGAGTTATTCGTAAATTTATCATCCACTTTGCTACACGTATGTATAGAAAATTTAAGACTTTTATGGTGTTCATCATGGATGACATTATCAGATCTGGACCAAATTGCAATGGGACCATACGGGAAGCAACAGCTTTCAAATAAAAAAAGAACTATCAAAATCGGTTCACCCACTCGAAAGTTTTGAGGTAACAAACATAAAAAAACATACCGACGAATTGAGAACCTCCTCCTTTTTTGAAGTCGGTTAAAAATAGAATGTATTTAAACTTCTTTAAATGCAAGAAACATTTACAGCAAAAGTTGTTACAAGTTAAAAATTAGCCACATGTTTATTAATTGGTACATTCAAGTTGGTAAACGTTAAGTTACACTTAAAAACCCTACTGTATACAATGTATTTTTATTACTTAAAATTATAATAATAAGGATAAGATTGGTACCAGTTACCACTTCGTTTGATAATATTCGTGTATTGAGTAAAAACAATATGTTCTAAATAGCGTTAATAATAAATAAATCTATTTCACACAGTCTCCTCTCTTATTTATTTTGGTAGTTTATTAAATATTTTTACCTAAAAGGTTGCTCCGATATCCGGTATCCAGATAAAAACTGCTTCATTCTGTATTGATTGATAAATACTCCACGGTATTGTGGCCATGCATCGCCAAATCGAGCTATCCTAAATTCAAATTGGATCGATATATTTGCGATATCTGTGGTTAGTAATAAAGTCGGCTATTCACGGTCTATGACACTTCACCTACATTTCTGTTGCCATCTGTTAGCATCGCCAATCGATACAAAAACACGGCAAAAAATTCGCAACAGCTTCGAAATTATATAATTTACGATTGAACTATAATCGTTCGGGCTCCATTGTTATTTACCGTTTGTGACCGCTATGTTAATTCACTTTGAAAGTACAATGTTTATTATATTTTGTATAGACTACATGTTACGATATACCAAATTTAAATAAAATACTTTTTAATGGATTAAAACGAGTGTAATTGTATCTGTATTTTTATATAAGTTAATTGCGTAAAAGTTACATTTTTAGAATTTATTTATTTAACCCGACGTTTCATGACCTTTGCAGTGCACGTATTCAGGGGGACCTTCAAAAAGTATTTTATTTAAATGTGTTACACTAGCGGTAATCAAAGAATATACCAAATTATTGTGATTTTTTTTATTCAGTGAACGCATACAAAACATTTTCAGTAGTTCTTTTATTCTGTTATCATACCTAAGTCTCAACCTTGGCTCATTTACCTATATGACGAAATAAACTATGACAGTTGTGAAAACGTCAAAAAATTTGAGTTAGGAACTAACCTCTATTTTGAGCAATTCACGCACACTAACACAAAGTATCATGCAAATGGCGAGTGTAAGACGTAGCCTGTCACGCACACTAAACTAATATTCCTGGCCTGTTTTATATCTAAGGTCTCAACTATCTTTAAGTAGTTTGTAGTTATAGGCCTAATTTGGGGCTAGACATTTTGTAAATTATTATTAAAAGAAATAAAAAATGAACGCGGTGGTTACCTACCACAAAGACTGGTTTTCTTTCTTTTAAGTATAAATATGACACAGGATAACTACATATACAAGTAAATTATATATTTCTTTATGTCAGCACAAATACAAGCTGCCATTTACGCTAAGTGAATCTTCCAAGTTAATTACGCGTTAAGATAACGGCACCAGCTTACTGTTACTAAGTTCTCCAACTGTTAAAACGGGTGGTTTGTTTACTGTGAATGATATTCGCATGCTTTCACAGAGACAATGGTGAAGAGCGATCTAATTGTCCACGACATAATAGCGTTCATCTGAAAGAATACTGCATAATAATTATTTATTATACATATATATAATGATATGCCATATTTGTGACTGTAATATTATAGTAGAATGCATGCGCGCAAACATGACAGAAAGCTCATGGTCGCTCAGAGGGCAATGGAGAGGGCTATCCTCGGAGTTTCCCTGTGAGATCGAATCAGAAATGAGGAGATCCGTAGGAGAACCAAAGTTACGGACATAGCCCAAATGATTGCGAAACTGAAGTGGCAGTGGGCAGGGCACATAGTTCGACGAAAGAAGGCCGTTGGAGCCGTAAAGTCCTCGAATGGTGACCACGTATCGGAAGAGGCAGTGTCGGAAGGCCCCCCAAAAGATGGGCCAACCCAACCAAGATCTGGTCAAGATCGCCGGAATATGTTAAACGAGGGCAGCGCAGGACCAACAATAGCAACTATTGTTGATCGAAGGTCGTGGAGATGTTTGGGGGAGGCTTTTGTCCAGCAGTGTATGCATGCGCGCTCATATTGTATCTAAATAGACAGACACATTCTTAGTCAAAAAGTACTTAGAAAGCCGTTAATTTGCCATTGACTTTGACCAATAGACGTGTAATGTTTTTTATTCAAAATAGTAAACGCGATAATAACATGAATAACAAAAATAACGACATGGGTACCTTCAAGAAAAGCGCCAACACCTTCAATAAACGGCAATGCTTCTGTGATTCCTCTGATGTTGCAAGAAAAGGAAAAGGAGGCGGTGATCAGTTAATCCCTATTGACCCGTTAGCACGTTTGTCTTGCTTTTACATAAGAAAAAGACCTAAAGGTCCTTAAGCCCTATTTGTTTGGTCATACTGCAGCCGGCAGAAGATTCCGCATTGACTTGGTTGTAGAATGACGGCAACATGATGCGGCTGGAATTTCGCAATTTGACGTAATGTCCGGTGTTGAAAATCGACTTCTAGTACTAACCGAAACTTCTCTGTGAACTGTGATTTATACAGTGGAAGACACAGAGAGACCCTACAACTCTAAGTAAAGCGAAAGAATCAATCGGCGTGACGATTCTGAGAGCGGATCGGACTTGACTTCATCATCATCATTTCAGCCGGAAGACGTCCTCTGCTGGACAAAGGTCTCCCCCAAAAATCGCCATCACGATCGGTCCTGCGCTGCCTTCATCCAATCTATTCCGGCGATCTTGACCAGATCGTCGGTGCATCTTATGGGTGACCGTCCATAATTCGAAACACTTCGTTATGCGAAGAAGCTAGAAGCTGGTAATGGGCAGCCCTCGCCTAGAGATGGGGGCAGTACCAGTACTCCATGTGAGAACAATTTTTCTCTCTGAAGTACTGTCTCGGCTTACTTAACACACCAAGTTTTTTAGACACCAATTTGGCCTTCTCTACCAAGTGTTCCACCGAGCTGAACGTAGATATATGTAGGCAGAAAAAAAAACTAAACTGTTCTATGTACCTTATAGATATTCCGACTTACTTAAAAACGAATTCTAAAAAAACCGAACCAGATAATATCTCATGGAAAAACAAATACAAGTACCAATACCTATGTTCATACATTTAATTATTCTGTTTTCGTAAGTCGTGACACACTCGTTACTAAGTAAGACGGTAAAACACTGAGGCAACCAATTTGCATCATTCAATGAATGAAAATAAAACAAAAAGTATTTAACAACCTGTATTTAGTAGTACTAATTAAGTCCGGAGCGTATGCGCTTGTTCAACTACATGACAATAATAAAGATTATAACAAAATCGCGCGAGCAGCCATCTTGGAAAGGCGCCAACTTTCAGTCGTGACAAACATATGAAGAGCTAGGCAATCGATCCTCGCTCGCCCTCAATGACCTATATTTGACACGTTTTGGGAGGCGGGGAAGTTCATATTGACTGGAAACGTTCGAGTTCTAATTCTAAATAGCATGTGATCAATTCCAACCATTGTAAAAGTTTTAAGTTTTGGATATTAATATTATGTAGTTTGTTTTATCTATTTTTACAGCGACCTTAGTTTTATGTACTTCACATCTTTCTTAATTTTTTGTAGGAGTGTAGGATAATTCCACCCTCGCACGTCATCCCACAAATTAGAATATCATCTCCACCATCTAGATGTGTGGCGGTCCTCCACAGTGCGGTTTCTTCCAGGTATAATAAAGTTACGGAATGACCTTCCTTGTGCGGTGTTTCCAGGTCGATACGATATGTGTAACTTTTAAAGAAGCGCGAGAGATGTTGATTTGCCAAACTCTGGAACTAGATACCACTCTCGTTGATTGGTCTATTGGTTGAAGAAAAATCTTAGCGGAACTAACACTCAAGATAACGTGTTATGAGTTATCTTAAGTTTTCTGAGCAGTTAGTTATTTAGATATTATCTACGAACTTGCAAACTTACCATAGGCTTATTCCGGAGCCAAACTTTATTTTAAGTCTTAGCAATTCCATAAATTATGCTTATATTTGGGAGCTATTGTTTGCTTAAATGGATTGTTGAGATCTATAAATGGCCGTTTTCAATAACGTACCTCTAGTTACGAATACATTGCTGTCACCGTTTAATGACAAGATCTTATTTATCCATACTTTTGTCCAATATGTTTATAGTCCAATGCTATATGTCGATAGGCTATTGAAATGTAAGTAAGCGTATAGGGGTAGACAAATCTACCCTTTTACGCTTACTACGTAAGTTACGTAAGTTAAACTAAGGATAGATAGGTTGTTGAAAACGGCCGTTAGTAAACCGTGTACCTTCCGATTACATAGTGTCTAGTTTAGAAATCTTATTAAAAATTAGTTTCTAAACTAATTCCGTTCGATATCGGGGTGGTCATGTCATAAATAAATAACAGCAAAGCTAATATTGTGCGGTCTAAAGTTGTTACAGGCATACAATCAAGTCATATCAGTATCGGTACGATTACTTAACGAACCAGTGTTAAGCAATGTCGGATATAATCTGGTCTAGATTTAAACCACCGTGCATAGACAGTTCCCGGCTTAAGGATTATTTCGGCTTGCAACATTTGCTGAGTTTAGTTCGGTGCAATTTTCAGATTCATGTGACAAGTGTAGTTAGTTGCATAAATCATAAGTAGGCACATTTTATCCCGGAAAAATCCATGGTTCTCGCGGGATTTGTGAAAAACTGAAATTCACGTCGATGTGCTATAACTATACCAATAGTAGGTTTAGTTTGCCATAGCTTCCTCGAAATAAGATTCATATAATATGTAGGGCCGTTCCGTAGCGAAAACGGGAACTGGAATAGGACACGAGATAATCTTCAATTCCAAACTTCCTTATTATTTTTCAAAACCCTTTAATTACAAGGACGAACTCGCGGGCATCAGCTAGTGAATAATAACTAAGCCAGTAAGGTTCCACTTAAATTTAAGATAAAGTACTAGTGAATATAATTACTTGTCTATTAATAAACATAAGGCAAAATAAATTCAAATAAAACAAAATAAATCAAAATTGTAGGTTTAACATATTTTAAGAAAGTTCCGATAACTGTAAAAAAAATCTTTAAAAAATTGTGTAAGATACATTTTTCTTCACACATCTCTCAATGTCTCCAAAACTGCTAAATACATTTTGCTTAATTATCATTATGACTCCTTCAGACAGAGCAGCTTCAATGCGGAACTAATCAATGCGTATTCGGTCAAAATGAAAAACCTTAGGATAGGGCACAACCCACTGCAATAATTTTAATTCCTTGCTTCATCTGACAAATTGCGGCTTTGCTGCCAAGATAATAAAGTCGGTATAAGTTGTGTATTGCTAAGAATGCAAAATGTAAACCAAAACTTTAACTTAATAACACATTATTATATACCCAAGAAAAATTGTCACGGCGAATCAGTATTTATAATATCATGCTACGTACCTATGTAAATATTTTTGTTTTAATTTTGAACAGTTTAGCTTATGTTATTTTTAAGCAACATGTTTAGAAAATGTTGTTTATTCATTAAAAGCCTTGCGAAACTATAAAAACGTAAATAGGTTTATACTGTGATGAAGCGTAGCTGAGCTCGCGGAAGCAATTATCAAGCGGAAATTATCAATAGACCTTATATAGTTGATATCATATTACTTTTCTACGTTTTTTGCGCATCACATTGCGAAGCATTTTAAGCAATGTAAAAACTATTGGTATATCTACAATATATAATATGATTAACGGTATAATCCCCGCGCGCTTAGATGGGGATAGGCTGTTATCTTAGGCTGAGATCTTTAGAGCGTACTCAGACTTTACTTACGTAAAACTCAGTTGAGATCAAACTTGGCGCAATCTTTGATTTGGTATTTATAGTCACTTGACAGCTGAGATTCTGCTAAGCTTAACCTAAGACAGACTAATAGAAAGGTAAAGCGCGCGTTTCATTATACACAGTACCTTCATTGTCAATTATTACTAAACAAATTTTACAATATAGGCATAATAAGTATACAAAATTATAACAGTATCCAAAACTTATTTGATTATTAGTTTATTGAAATAAGTGGAAATCAGTGATTGATTTATGCGAAATGCGGACTTGTTAACTTATTTGGTATGAGAAACGGAACGCATTTTTAGATGCGTGACAGCTATGGGTGACAGCAGACCGTGTATTTATAATACGAGGATTTTAAAACGTCGAACTTCAATTCAATTCAATTTTCTTAGCGAGAAATTGAAAATGTACTAAGTACACAAGTAGATGAAATTATCTTGGTCGACTATAGAAGAGCTGATATTTTTCATTTGCCTTCTTTCCAAAAAATATGTTTTTCATAACTTATTAACATACTTGGTGTCGCTTATTGCCCGGGCCACCGTAACGAACCTTCGGTGTTAAGTGTTTCCATACACATAATAAATATAGAGGCGGAACGACGAAAACTGACATAAATTAAAAAGTTGTAAACGCAACGGCACGTGGACTGAGCGTGCGCATTGTTGGACGATACGGCTTTATTGCATTAATTTTAATTGAGCTGCTGCTATTTATATTATCAATAATAATGTTGGTAAATTTAATTTTATATAAATCTCCCGGGATCTTAACTAGTTGCACCCATTTCAATCATTTCAAATTAATTTTCAAACTTAAACTTAAGTATAGTAAAACTAAACCCTATCCATTAGTATTCTCTATTAAGGAGAAGACATTATTTTTCTGTTTTTTTTTTACTTGCACTATATTACACTATTTCACTTCAGCTCAAAAGGATTAGTTTATTTAAGTCTGCTGAATAACCACGCCATTCACATGATGGTGAATCTCATGAGCAGTAATAATACTTCAATATTGTTATCAATCTTATCTAAAATAGGTAATGGTGAATGAATGAATATGAAAAGTGAAAGCATAATGTAATAGTTCATTTTCTAATACTGAAGCGAGAATAATAAATATTATATATAAATAGATATATGGTTGAAAGTGTTGGAAAAGTCATACAAGGAATACATTCCGCGATAAGATTTAGGATGCACTGAAGCTCCTAGCTAGGACAAGAGTTGAAGATGTGTTTAAATTTAAAATAAAGAGGTTGTTGCCATGTCAGTATTCATATAAAATATTCCAAGGGGCGATATAAGCACAATACGTCTTGCCCTAGATGTCGTAAGCCGTTGGTGAATGGAAACCAGCGCGCGACATCCCAGAATACTCACTATGTTTCACGCACTGATTTACTGACGATAAACGCAACTTCACAGAGCCGTGATATCTTTGTATGTCCGTGTCTTGCATCACTCCCACCTCCCTCTCCCCCCTCGGATACAAGTGCACTAGTGTTGACTCACTGTTAGCTAATTATATTACTTCCTTTTTTGGAATGTTCATTTTTTTTAATTGAAATAAGTAAATCCTTCATGATGCTGACCATCAGAAATATGGGATCAGGAGTGATCAGTTAGCATATATCTCAGCCACAACATTGGAAATATGAGAGGCGTAGCGTACCGTACTAAAATCCCGATAACATCCTTTGCCATTCTGAAATATGCATTTGCTGTGTGTGACCGAAGCACGCACGGTATCTTATTATAATCAATTATTGACACCAACTTACTTCCAGGTATGACATGGGTTGAATACCTATACACGATCTACTCTTTGGTCCTCATGCTCTACAAATAGATGTGTAAGTCTTAAACTCAGCTATAAGATCGACAGTCTTTAAAAAGGTTATCCCAACCCTTCCATTCAAATCGGTGGGGATAATTGTGGATGTTTTAGTAGTGAAAGTTGAACAAATTGCTGTACGAAACTGTGATAAAAGTAAAATTCCTCCCAGTACTACCTGTTCGAGATCTACGATTGAGAAACGCAACGCTAGAGTGGTCGGTAATGCCGGAAAAGTATTTGCGTTGCGACGACGAAACGCAACGCAACGCCCTGTGTGGACTGGCTCTAAGGCTCTTTAAGGCGACACTAAATACCAGTGACCTTGAGCGATATGAGTTAACGGATGCCGGCCGCCATCTATGTAACAAAGCCAATATTTTCAAAATTCTTGCGTGGAAAACAGTTTATATGCTCACAATCCTCGTTATTCACTACTAATCTGAATAAATGAACCTACACAAAAAAGGTACAAGCTATAAGAATAACTTTTCTGAGAGAAGTACCAAGAAAATGCGTCACGCCATGCCAAAAAACTTGTTTAACTTCAAAGAAAAGTGGTAGTTCAAACAGGCTCGGCAGTGTGAACTATAACCAACAGCAAGCATTAGCAACCTACAAATAAGACAAGGATATTTGTAACAGGATTAAATAGTGTTCATAGCTCGAAATGCTATACTTTCACCACAAAACTTGTCTAAAAACACCATGTTTGCGTGTTTTCTGCCTACTCTTCACCTTAAGAGTTCTTAGTCTTTGCTCAGGCTTAGAATAAAATGACACTTATGAATATCAAAGACTTTACCATCACTTTGGAAAAGCTGAGCTTTAGTGAGAAATAGAGGCAAGAAACCACTCTTTTTAATCTATATTTCACTTTCAGCATTCTGCATTATATTTTATACAATTTATGTAAAATAATGCTCTAAAAATACTCAATCGTTGTCTTACTTGTGTAAGTTAAGTAAAAAAGGCATAATTCATAATAAAAGCTCAAAAGATATCTAAGTAAGCACTTATATCGACCATGCAATGATGCACTGGAAATAAGTAAATGTATTATGCGAGTAGCTAACTATACACACCATTAATAACTTAAAATAGTACATAATCAATGTAAAAATAAAAATGGTGCCTGTCAAAATCACCAACCATCGCTTCCCTTGCACGTCATATTAATGCTGTAACAATTACTGTGTTATTAATAAACGCAATGTAAAATTACTTCTCCCTGTTATGTACATTATGTACATTACTTACCTTTGTCAGTACAGATTTGTACTGACAAAGGTAAGATATAGACAAAATGTTTTAAATTTGGAATAACTTTACTTCGTGTTTATTAATACTGTGGATAATCTTTACAACATGCTATCGGTAATGTATCACGCCATACTATATTAAACAAAGATAACACTGCCGCTAATGATTTACTATCTGCCAGAAGTATGCTAGGTCAGGGTCTTACGATTAAACTTGAAATCAATTTTGAATCATTGCCGAATAAAGATGATTATTTTTATTGATTTTATGCTTCTTTAGGCGCGTTATGAAAAAAATTATGAGAGTGAAATTTTAAGATAACATAAAAAAACCAGGTTGAAGTTGGTTCCTAAAATTTTCTGACGTTTGCGTCATTCGTTATTTTTTTTTTGGTGTCTTCGTCCATTATTAGGACAGGCAAAAATTTCAAGCCCATACAGCCGTATTCATTATTCAATAATTAATTGTCAAAGCCATCTTTGCAAGATTTTTACAAAATTGTTCTTACTAAAAACGTAGAATAGCACCATGAATAAATCATTTTAATGATTGTTGCTGCGTTAGGCCAAAGAAGTATAACTTCTTGCGTGAATACATAAGGACACACACACTTTTTTAAAACATGTTTTGTTAAACGTTTCTAGTATTATGTTTTTTGACGATACGGTTAACTTCGTACCTACTTGTTTTATTATTTTTTATGCCTTAAATTGAGTGGTCGTTTCTAAATACATCTATAGGTTCGGGATAGAATTTCTTCGCATTTTATGTGAAAGCTCCAGGCATATTTTTATTTAATTACAGTATATGCGCCGTTTTGGTCCCGTTGCTCTATAGTTTTGGAACTTTTGATAAAAAAAACGCGACAGTAGTTTTGGCAATGCTCTCTTGATTTAAATCTGACGCGAGACCGAAATTGGTGGATTTCGGAAGGTCATGGCTATGTGGCGAATTTATTAAAACCGACTCCACCACCGAAGTTTGGGAAAAAATAATTTTTTTTAATGTATCGAATATCACTCACATTCACACTTTATATTCTTCTTTATATTCACATTTTGACTCAAAGAAAAACAAATGAAAAATAACAGGATACAATGTGGACACAACATAAGACATAAGACAAGTACAAGCCAGAAAGACTTTATTACAAATAAACATCTGCAAAAAGACCTTTTCACCGACCTATTATTAGATTAAACACAGTTTACTATTTACTCTGTACTATAAATATTTTAGGAAACTGTGGAGCGAGTTTTACACTGAGTGTTTTACATGAGTAACTTAAAATGTGCGTCCACATTCTTGCAAAATACGTAATTCATGTCGTATGAACTTTTTTCCGGGCCGCCAAATCCAAATATGTGTGGTCGACTATAACGGACAGAATTGCACGTGGAGAGGATGTCGATATCCGGATAAAATATTCCCGGCGTGGTACTGCATCCCTTCACGAGGTGTTGAAAAACCGGCTAAGAACAATGCAGACTCAACATGAAGGTTACGGTACTATTGCATAAGATACAAAAATTTTGCATTTTGATTCGATTGATTAATTCTTCTCAACCCATCCGTCTCGGAATAAACTTAGACAGAACCATGATCAATCGACAGTTTTGTCGAGAACCGGTGACTACTAATTGGGCATACGCTCCAATAAGCAAATTAGCTTTAAGAAAGAGTCGAGTCTTCTCGTTGCATATACCCCAACGTCTGAAAACAAAGATCTTAGATACATTACATATGAATTAGAGTCGTGGTTGCTCATGATAATATTAGTCCATAAATTTAAAGTTGCTCACTATGCAATGGAAAAGCTATGCTTCGAAGGCCTCTGAAGGATCAGATTAGAAATGCGATGATTTGACGGAGAACTAAGCTCACCACGTCAGCCCGTCGAATTAGGAAGCTGAAATGGCAATAGGCTGGTCATCTCAGCCGGAGAACAACAAACGCTGGGTTTGATGTGTTTTTCTTAAGTGGAGTCTGTAACTCGCAAAACGTAGTGTAGGGCGCCCTGCGACAAGCTGGAGCAGCGATATATGGATAGTAGCTGGTAACAGGCATTGGGAGAGACCTATGTCCAGTGGTCTAATACTGACAATATTTTTTACGAGATGCAGACCACTGATAGATAGACGGACAACTACTAAGATTTAGGGTTCCAGTTGATTCCATATTATAGAACGGTAATAATTAAAAAGGCGTATCTCGGAGCTCCCTAATTGCGCAGTAATATTTAGAAAGACCCCTTGTGAACGAATCTTCTAGAAGCAATTTGTGGGAAGCAGTATAAATAAGATCGCAGGATCAACTAAAATGGCCCACTATGAGGCGTCGACATTACACTTCACTAACGCAATAAAAGAAACGTTTCTCCTACCCCTTCGTTCTTCCTCTCTTATTCTACCGTTTCTCATAAAAAACACCTTAGGAGCTCTGAAAAAGACCCAAGAGGAAATTGCACCCACTAAAAGTTAGGAGCTCATACTTAGGTACCACTTGATCAACGAGTCTGTCAATACGTTACACTTTTCTCCAAAAACATTAATCAACAGTAATTTTAATTAAGCAAAAAGGTCGCGATTCGCGCGGATTAATTAGTACACGCAAAAAGTGTAATTCCGAAGGTACGTCTGTGTCGCGTGAAACATTAATTAATACAGTTGACCTAATGACATACAGTGGGTTATGGCTGTGGACACGAACATTATGTTTAAATTATTCGCTGTTTCATGGAGGCGGGTAGATTCTGTGAATTTTTATATTTGATGCCATTCTTGTAAAATGGAATTTAAAAAATTTTAATATTATAATATCTATATGTACAAAACTTGAACAAAAACAAGTAATAGGACACCTGGGGTCTTCTGCTTTCCGGATCACCCAATCGGAACCTGAGCTATTATAGTCTTGTATATAGTGGCGAAATTTACCTATGTATTCCAATGTTATTGTAGCAGTTTCTCATTAAAACACGGATAAAAGTGCATTTTTAAAATTGAAACCTAGCTAGATCGATTTCTCGCCCCCGAAACTACCTGTATACTAAATTTCATTAAAATCGTTGGAGCCGTTTTCGAGCTTCAGATATATATGTAATCTTATTTTAATTGTATATTTGTTTAATATTGTGAATCCGCCATATCTTTGCTTTTGTTTTGTTCCCCTCCATAACTGCTTCCTGGCGTTTGTATGATTATTGAGGTACCAGTGGGAGGCGCACAGGATGCCGGCTAGATTATGGATACCACAACGGCGCCTATTTCTGCCGTGAAGTAGTAATGTGTAAGCATTACTGTGTTTCGGTCTGAAGGGCGCCGCAGCTAGTGAAATTACTGGGAAAATGAGACTTAACATCTTATTGTTGTAGTGCCGCTCAGAATTTTTGGGGTTTTTCAAGAATCCTGATCGGCACTGCATTGTAATGGACAGGGCGTATCATTTACCATCTCGCCATGCTCGTCTCGTCCCTTATTTTCATATAAAAGAAATCAACCCATATTTTGTCTATAATCTCGCAGTGCACGAATGGCTTTTCTTGTGCCCTTGTACAGTTTTACCCCTCCAATATTTAGTTAAGTTTGGTTCCCTTTCTGTTTTGTACTACTGTATCTTGAATAAAACTTTGAAGCTTGTTTGAGGCTTAGCTTGTTTGGTAGAGTGACTATTTTGGTAATTTAAGCAATAAAAAAAACTCATTTTATCATCCATAAGAAGGTAATATGTTTTCGTTAATACTTCTGTAAACACGTACCGTCTGTCAGTAAACACAATAAACATACAAACAGAAACTGACACTAATAGATACAGTCACCTACTTAACATACGCATGCAAATATTTTTGTAACATTGTAATGCCATTCAATTCATTGTTAGCTTTTATTGTGTGAATAATTTATTGATACAGTTTTCCGGAATGTTTGTTAACTGTAGGGTTATATTTGCCATTCTGTAACAAAATATAGAATATCCAGTCTACTGATAATTTAGCATGCTTCTAGGTCGATGTATATATAAGTATAGCTATTTAAATGATATAACCGGAACTGTTGCACATAGTATTTTCTTTGATAAATGCAACGGTCGACAATTATCTATCACCTATAATGCAATAATCTCTAAATTAAAACCCACAACTACACATACTAAAAAAAACGATAGCAAATACCACCTCCAAGGCAATAAATGACGCTCAACTTCATAATGATTACTATGACAAATACTAATTTGTCTCATTTCATCTACAGTCCCACTGAAAACGATATCTGGAAAGGTCTTGAAACGACGGGTTAACGGAAATAAAAAAAATTTCACGCAAAAATCTAATGTAAGACATAGTTACAATTACACGCGTTTTAATCCTTTAGAAGTGTTTTATTTAAATAACCGGAACTTTAACATAAAATTAAAATGGTTTACAGTTAAAACTGCAAGCCTATATTTCAAGCTTTTCTAATAGTCGTTCGTAAATGCGATTTTTTTTATTGATTGATGCAATAAAGAAGCAAAAATAATATGTCTGCATCTAGTGTGATAATAGGAAGCCTATATCATGTCCCGACCTCTTGTTAAAAATTAAATCTTGTATAGAGATTTGTTCCTGTTTCGTCCCGCAAAGTTTCGTCCCACACAAAAAATTCTTGATTCGCCCCCAGATTTCATTCCTTATCGTCCCGAAAATAAGAAAAATGAATAATTTATTATTTTATTCTTGTTTCGCCCCACTTTTTGTTCCTTATTCGCCCTGGGTAGTAATTTATGTGTTTTACAACATGTTTTGTGCGGACAGCATACAAAATATTTTAAAAATCATATTTTTGACGATAAATATTATTAATGAACTCACCGAGTTAGTATTCAATACCAGAAATCAATTAATGGAAACAGGAGCCGTTAACCTAATTCAAATTTTACTTATTCAAATTGTTATATAAATTGGTTTAAAAACTCAATATCGATTATAGATAGTTTATTACTTTTTTTATTACTTTACTCACAAACTGACAAAATTTCTAGACGCTACTTTTTGGCTTTGGTATTTTTTGTTGAACACACAGCTAGTATTCTCCAAAAAAGATATTCAATCTACAGTTCTAACTTTATTATTTTTATTATAATAATGAATATAAGATGAAGTAATAAAATTATAATAACTCTTTGGTCATATCAGGCTGCAATATTAAAATGTCGCAATGGAATTGAGTTGTAAAGAAAGAATTCAGATGCAGGCATTGTATGTAAAGCAATTTGTCAAACGAACGACATGTGGTGTGGCTCAGATGAGATAACTGGCTATACAATGCACGTGCTCTGAATGTAATTGTTTCGCCGTGCTTCGATAGCGTCTGTGGTTTTACAAACATTCACTGCAACATACCTATAGGCCATATAGCACGATATCTGAATGTTTGATGAAGCGTTATTTTAATGATAACAGAAATATGTTAGAGCAGGGCTGTCAAAATTTACTTACAAATTTTTCTTCAATGAACGTAATGTTTAATGAATGAAAATATAAAAATTGTACGTTGATTATTTTTAAAGCATGCTTGCTCTCTATTCTACAAACAATACCAACTCAAAAAATGTTCTATAAATTGTTTTATATCTGTTTGTCCGTATGTATAATAATAATAATATTGACACACTTTTTACACAGATTATCTTGCCCAAATTAGGCATATAGCCTGTGTTATAAGTTGCAAGACAACGATATATTTAATACAATATACTTACTGAAACATATATAAATACATATAAACATCCATGACCCGGAAACAAATATTCATATTCATCATATAAATGCTTGCACCTACTGGGATGTATGTCCGAGCAAAACGCAAAAAGTTCTGAATAGTTCGGTAGTCCATGCAGTAGCAGCCCTAACACCAACTGCAGTAATCTGGAGTCAGATTTAATGAATTATATTGTAATTTGTTGATTAAATACCCAGGCACATGTTTTTAAAGGGTGAATCCAACGTAGTTTTAATGAAAATGATGTAGGGAATAGACATTATCTTTACAAGGACACGGTTTTTGTTAATTACGTACACTGACGTGTTCTGTTCGCGAATTCAACGTCAAAATGAATTCTTTTTTCTTTGCCTATAAAACAATTACCTAGAGTAAAGGTTATCATCACTAATTGAATTAATTTCTCTCACTCCCGTTCTAAAGAAATTTCGTCTGCAATTTGTTTTATTGCTACTGCAGTATATTTTATAAATCTGTGGCTACTACTTTTCAGCGTCAAAATATCGGTCGGTAAGACGATCGTTAAAGATCTAGGTAGCATTTAACACCATCAATCAATCATTCAAAGCAGCTCACGCCTGTATGTCATGCTCTAATATAAATTCAGTGAAAATATGCTAATTTCTTTTATAATTTTGTAAAAATCAAGTTCTTGTTCAAGTTCAACAAAAATGGTTAATTTCTCTCAAATCTAGCTTTTGCAATGCGAGGTCATTTCCGTCGCTCTCTTCTAACTCCAGATCCAGAGGAATCATTAGGGAATCATCATTACCTTTAAAGTTTACCAATGTTTTAACGCGGCAATGGCAGAAAGTTCGTCATAGAGAAAGTGGTGTACAAAGTGATGATTTTGATTTCCGTGGCTACTGCTTTTCCGGGTAAAAATGTCGGTCGGCAAGACGATCGTTAAAGATCTAGGCTGCAGTTAACACCATCAATCAATCATTCAAATCAGATCACGCCTGTATGTCATCTCTAAAGAGTCTAATATAACCACAGTGAAAATATGCTAATTTCTTCTTTAATTTTGTAAAAATCACGTTCTTTAACAGAAATGTTTAATATCTTTTAAATATGGCTATTGCAATGCGAGGTAATTTCCGCCAATGATGGTCTCTTGTAACTCCAGATCTAAAAGAATCATTAGAGTATAATCATTACCTTTAAAGTCTACCAATGTTTTAGCGCGGCAATGGAAGAAAGTTCGTCATAGAAAGTGGTGTACCTACAAAGTGATGATTTTGATTTTCAAAGTTCTTTATTTGCCGGAAACATTCATAAGTAATGTTGTTACAAATTTATGAGTAGGCACATGTTTCGTCTTGACACACATGTAAATATTTCAGTGGTTTCGTTTTGTAATATTATAAACTAACACAATCAATAATTACTGCTCCATTTAATTTGAACAACGTAAAGCCATACATAAAAGCCCCTTTATATACAATTACAATGATTAATGAAATGTTAAGAGATTATGTAGTAAAAATAATCACAAAAAATTATAATATTGAAAATAGTCTTGGTTACGATTTTATAAACAATAAAAACTGAAATAGGTACCTATGTATTTATTTACGGCCGTTGCCAATATTCAGTCTATCTCTTACTTGAGTTAAAATCTTTACTATCGTTAGCTTTTCAGTCCCAATAAACATATCGAGGATAACTCACCTTTTCCGTACACGCTGTCAATGGGACGACGTATAGCTTACTAGCGATAGAAGTTTGTATGAAAATTGTAATTCACGCTTCCCAATATGAGGCGATAAAAATGACTTATCGGGTATATTAGGACAGCTTCAGATTATTGACAGCTAATTACTGACAGTAGAAGTTAGTAATTTATCTCTATCTTTAGATAGTATATTGGGAACGGCCGTTATTTGATGTGTATATAATATACATTAATTAACATTATCATACTGTAATAATAGCTAGTTCTAATACGATGTTATTCTGTAACGATGTGTTAAAGCTACCAGCTTACCTCACTTCATACTTCATACCAACGTATTCTCTGCCGATTGCGAGCCAGACTATCTGTCGCGCTGTTGTACTGCGATCCAATAAGCTTGATCCTATGTTAACAATTTGTTATTTTTTTGGTGTTTACCCTCACTTCTGGTATTCATTACACAAATTAAATTTAAAAACAAAAATTTTCTCGCACGTAACGCGAGAGGTCGCGGTTTTGTATTCCGCATCGTTTATAAATTTTGTTTTTCAATTTAATTTATATTGATCCTATGTTAACATGCAGTAAGAATAAAATTTCAATTTAGTACTAGGTATATATACCATATATAAGTACAACTTGCAACTTTTTAGATTAAGAGACAAACTATTTAAATACATACAGAATATTGTGTTTCATAACAATAATAAAAGTATATTTTTAATAATATAATATATAATAACCTCTTTTTTCTAACTAGATATAATTGTAATTAACTGTAGGTCATTCAAATGTAGAAATCAGATTATCTCTGACTCTTAAGCTAGATTTATATGTATTTTAATTAAGAATTGTATTGCTAGTTAAATAGTATGAGTAAGTTGAAAGTAGGTCTTGGGAATGGTTTAGTTTTGCGTTGTTTAAATTTCTGTATAATGTGCTTAGAATGACTAATACCTCATTTAGTGCGACTGTATAAAATATGCAACAATCTTATCTAATAGCGACGTTTTCACTGCCATTCCGATTGCAAGCTAGACTATCTGACGCGCGGTGAACCGTGATGTAATCATCTTGATCTTTACATTTCAACGCAAACGTTTAATTGATAAGAATCTTGTTTTCCAGTTATTTTCTAGTTTACAATACATTTTATATATTATTTTTGTTAGTACATCCGTTGTAAATATACAGTCATATAAATAATTATTCTTCTGTGTAATAAAAAACATTGTCTGCTTCAAGCTTTGGTCTCCTGATCTTAATGCACAAAGCCACTGTAAGCCTATTGAAATGCTGAGTGGTGACGTTAAACCTAACGCTGAGGTGTTTGGAGTATCAGTTCTCCATTAACTCTACTCGTAGTACTCGTCCTTAACTGTTGACGCTTAACTCGATGGAACCAAAGTATTCTAGATATTTTAATGCATATATGCAACCACTAAAAAAATGCTGAAGCACCCAGTTTATCGAATTGCACTATTTTAATCCTCAAATTGCAATTAGACAAATATATAGTTTACATAAATAAAACAATCAGTATCTGAGTGATAAAACATTAATTGAGAATATTAATTTTTGTTCCTAACAGCTCATGTTGTCTGAAATTCTAGCGCTCTACAAAGCGCAGGTCCGGCCACACATGGAGTATTGCTGTCATCTCTGGTCTGGCGCACCCCAGTATCAGCTCGATCCATTTGACCGCGTGCAACGTAGAGCAGCTCGAATTTTCGGGGACCTAGTGCTCTGTGAACGGCTGGATCACTTGGAGTTGCGTAGAGACGTCGCTTCATTGTGTGTCTTCTACCGCATTTATCACGGGGAGTGTTCCGAAGAGCTGTTTAACCTGATTCCTGCCGCCGAATTCCACCTTCGCACAACACGCCACAAGTTAAGATATCATCCCCACCATCTGGATGTGTGCCGGTCCTCCACAGTGCGGTTTTCAAGGAGTTTTCTTCCTCGTACTATAAAGCTGTGGAATGACCTTTTGTGGTGTTTCCGGGACGATACGACATGGGTACCTTCAAAAAAAGCGCGTACACCTTCCTTAAAGGCCGGCAACGCTCTTGTGATTCCTCTGGTGTTGCAAGAGAACATGGGCGGCGGTGATCAGTTAACACCAGGTGACCCGTACGCTCGTTTGTCCTCCTATTCCATAAAAAAAATACTTTACAAGTGCAATACTACAAAGTGCTATTTAGTTGAGTTAGTTCTCTTTAAGTTTTAAAGAATACTAACGCACGCCAAAGCCTATTTATTTATTTATGCTGTCCACAGTTGGCAACAGGTCTAGTCACTGAAAATAAGTGTTGTTGAATTGAAGTTGTTTCATCTTCAATTCCCATAACTATATTATCTTGAATGGGTGTTCTTTTTTTAAAATTTAAATAAATGCTTACTACGATTCTGATTATATAATCAAACGATCAAAACTATTCAGCTTATTAGCGTACCATTGCGACAGTCCCATTGAGAGCGGGAGTGGGCGGCAAAACCCGATAGTAAATACCAATTTAATTTATACGAATATAACCTTTCTAACATCGTACTAACGTGTCATAATCATTTATCGACACAGCTGGTTCCATTAACGATGTAATGTCAATAATATTTATTGTTAGTGAGAGTTTTATTTGCGGAATTTCTTAATACTTTTATTGTACGTTTCGTAAATATGCAGTGTGTTAGCAATGTGTGTTTAAGGGCCTACTTTTCGTGGTTTTTAGATGTATATTTTTGGATTTTATGTTGTTTTATAATATATTTAATTACAAGAGCCGAAACAAGAATAAATATTCTCTATAGAAAAACACGCCGAAGTAGTCCATTTTGCAATGAATACAGGATTGAAGTGGCATTACCGGCTCTCAACATACGGCATACTCTAGAGATAATTCGTACTTGGACGTTACAAATTAAGTTTCAACTACAGCTATAAGTATGGATGTTTACGTGTATTCTATTTTATGAAAAAGATTGTCCAGAATTTTAATTGTTGTGACAAGCGTCGTGAATGTTTTTCATCTGATGATTAGGATTCTTGAATTAAGGATGCGTTCTCAAAACACATACACGTACTTAAAGTTAGTTGCGGGAATGAAATGAATTTGATACTTTAGCAAGTTTGAATTTTGTTTTTTTTAATACCTATGTATTTTTTATAATTGTTTGATGTATTCGTTTAGTAGTTAAATATTAGAACTTTAGATGGCAATTCGTGTGTAGTAAACGCAGTTTTTTTTAAATCCAAGATGGCTGCCGCACAAAATTATGATTTCACCAATATGGGTATCGTATCCGAGGTTCTCGAGGGTGCAGAGAACGATTTTGGAACCATTTTTGAAATCCAAGATGGCCGCCGCGCAAAAATATGATTTCCACAATATGGCTATCGTATCCGAGGATCTTGAGGGTGCAGAGAACGATTTTCGGATCATTTTTGAAATCCAAGATGGCCGCCGCACAAAATTATGATTTTAACAATATGGGTATCGTATCCGAGGTTCTCGAGGGTGCAGAGAACGATTTTGTCATTTTTGAAATACAAGATGGCCGCTGCGCAAAAAAATGATTCCACAATATGGGTATCGTATCCGAGGTTCTCGAAGGGGCAGAGAACGATTTTGGGATCATTTTTGAAATACAAGATGGCCGCCGCGCAAAAAATAAATAAATGACACCCATGAAGAAAATTTTGTAGATTTCATAGGCGCCATCATGGATTTCGACTTTGACCCGATATTCGTTATTGTTGACCCCAAAATCCATGAAAATGACACCCATGATGAGAAGTTGGTGAATTTCGTAGGCGCCATCTTGAAATTCGATTTTGACCTGATATTCGTTATTGTTGACCCCGCAAACCATGAAAATGACACCCATGAAGAGAAGTTGGTATATTTCATAGGCGCCATCTTGGATTTCGATTTAATATAGACCTTATATTTAGAGATGAAAACAAATCACTAATTCTTCAAAAAAATACAGAAACACAATTTTTTGAAAATCTGACTGCGTTCAAAATATGTAAAGTATCAAAGACAGTATTGTAGAGCTTATAAAAAATATTCATGTTCGTACAGCGATCTTTCCGAGTACGAGCTGCTGCTTACAACCGACACAGTGTCTACCCACGACGGCGGCCGAGTGCGGACTGACGTTGTTTCGATAGATCTCTCTGTGCAATGCGTACGGAGGGACAAAATAAAATAACCCTTAATACCACACTTTAAAGCTCATGCTTATCAGAAAAATATATGAATTTTAGACGATTCATTTTTATTTTTTCCTGAGATTATTTATAACATATTCATTAATTTATTTCCCGTTTTTTTGAAATTATTATATCTGTTATCCTTACGTAATTTTTAAAAGACAAAATTATGTAAATAGTAGCAGAAAACTGATCCTGAATGAAGCCCCATTTCGTCAACTTTGTGTGAAGAGGTAACGGATAATCGTTTTTACGACATAAAATATCAAAATTTTAAGCAAATATTTCCCGCTAATTGGAGATAAAGAAGTAATCTATGTGTGGCAATTTTTAGTTTTGTTAGATTTAGTTTCATTTCATCACAAACTCTACCGAAAAATATCTTATTTTTGTCGGATTCGTAAACGCGTCCTTAATCCCATATTCTGTGCGGCATTGCAATTACGCTCGTCACTTTCACATATATGGTGTTAAGTTTCGTTAGCCCAGTAATTTGACTAGCTACGGTGCCCTTCAAACCGGAACACAATAGTACCGTCATTTTTTTTAATAGGAGGAAAAGTGAGCGTAGGGGTCACCTGATGTTAGGTGACCACCGCCTCCCACATTCTCTTGCAACATCAGAGGAATTACAGGAGCGCTTCCTGCTATTTAGAAAAGTGTACACTGACTGACTGCTCAATGGCAGAAAAATTCATCGCTAAATTCATCTACTCGGCATATTTTGCAATAACGTCTCTCACTGGTGTGTATGATGCAAACCCGTTTAAAACAGATGCTGTAGGCCAAACCGAAGCATTTATATATACATAATAATATATTATTTTTAATGTATTTATATTTATTTGCGTACCTACTTAAGTTCACTCTGTAAATCGTTCAATTTTGAAACTTTACTAGTCGGGAGTTTTCTCTATCTCTCACGATATATCAGCCTATAGACAAACAAAGCTTTTCGTGCAAGAGAGATGAACATCTCTAACGGAGAAACAATAATAGAAAAGGTAAGCGAATCTATTTTTACTGTAACCAATTTTGAAGGACAAGTCGTAAACAGTCAGCCAAGCTTGACATTAGCTCCTTATTATTTTAAAAAATTTGCTAGTTTTGTAAAAATGTGCTCAATTTTATTCACACATAATCGGACTGTCAATTTGTCTATACGCCAGTATAAACGCCAAAATAACAAACCATGTGACATAATGCTATGGATGTACGCAAAATAGACTAAACGAGCTGTATTCACATCAGTCATGAGAATATGTTATGTTTTTAAAGTGATAACCCTCACTTCTAGGATTAATACACAAATAAAATTTGAAAAACAATATTTTATGAACAACCTGAGAGTTGAACAAAGCAAACAAGATTTTATAGCGAGGCGTTACTCGAACGGCTAGCTCAGTTGGTTAGAGCACCGGCACGGAACGCCGGAGGTCGTGAGATCGAGTCCCGCATCGTTCATAAAATTTTGTTTTTCAAATTTTATTTGAGTCATGACAATAATTTACCAATGTTGTATACACTGTTCACTGTATAATAACGTTTATAATTTATAGTTACTAATATATAGACAAGATGATAATTTATCATTTTAATTTATTTGTATTTATTTTTATTATTTATATTAATCACTTGGTAATGCGGAAACATTTCTAGCAAGCGTCAAGATTAATGCAATACGCTATAAAATATTAACAGTTCTGTATAGGGCTGTCAAGCATTCTAAAATAAATTAAAATAGTTTTATATATATATTTCTTGTGTGCGTGTGTATGTCACTGAACTCCTCCTAAACGGCTGGACCAATTTTGATGATTTTTTTGTGTGTTCCAGTGAATTTAAGATTGCTGTGTGTCTTCAGGTGAATTCGAGAATGGTTTAGATTCACAATTGAACTACCTCCTAAACGGCTGGACCGAAATTGATGATTTTTTTTGTTTGTTCCAGTGAATTTGAGATTGGTCCATATAATATAATTCTCCTGCTCATGTGTATGTTAATGAACTCCTTCTAACGGCCGGACCGTTTTTTTTTTTAATTTAAGACGTGTGTACGCAACGTCTGTCGGGGCCGCTAGTAGTTTTATAAAAAAAACAGTAATTATCAGCAAAATAGTAAAATGTAGTTCCAAAAGTGAAATAGTTTATAAAATAAATATTTGCCAATTTAGAATTATGAGGATGGACCACGATAAGGAATACGCTACGTCTATATTTTTAAAAAGCTTATATTTTTTTATATTTTTAGCTAGGTTTATATCATATAAACGTAAATAAGAACTTAATGGAACTATCATAAGTGATAATTCCTTGCAGGATGACTATTGCAAATATCATAACATTGCTAGGAAGGATTGCAAATAAAATTGCAACGCTATGGATATTGACGGACTTGTGCAGCAACGCTGTGAACGTTGATGACAATACGAAGAAATTTAGAATATCATTGTGAAAAATTATCGCTATAAAATGTAGTTTTATTAATAAAAACAGCAGTTTTGTTAAAAGAGTTGCCGATAAAATGTTTTATTTTGATTACGGTTGTTGGTACTAGAAGAGTTTCAGCTGTTCAATATTACGACTTATAATATAATAATAATATAATATTGACACACTTTTCACACAAATTATCTTGCCCCAAGTTAAGCATATATAGCCTGTGTTATGGGTTACAAGACAATGATATATTTAATACGATATTCTTACTTAAACATACATAAATTCATATAAACATACATAAATACATTTAAACATCCATGACTCGGAAACAAACATCCATATTCATCATATAAATGGTTGCACCTACCGGGATTCGAACCCGGGATCTCTAGCTTAGTACTACTTATACTTATGCTTACAATTCATTACTTACTCGCTGGAAGTCTGGTCTATAAGTCCATCTGTCAGGTGATCTTGTACGCAGTTTTACGCAGTTGGAAACTTCTAGTAATTTTTTATTTAGATTTCTATGGTTATAACTATAATGCAACGGGACGGTTGGATGAGGGACGACCAACGAGATTGAGTAAATTGATTAATTTTTGGCTTGCATTTATTTTATATCATCACGTTCAAAATTTAACGAAACAACATGCATTCATAATAAAAATCTAAAAGAATTTCTAGTTACCTACTCTAATTTGAATCTACTATTATTCTTATTTATTTTTGTGTAAGAGCATTCAGAAATTACATCTTTTATAGGATAGGTGTAACGAAAGTAATTTTTTGAAATATTCTTACATTATTATAAAAAGTTTTGCAATTATTTTATATCAAAATATTTTTCGTCACGTCACAAAATGGCCCAACGGAAGACCAGCGTTGGTTTTCAAACCAGCAACATGCTGAGTTGGGACCATTTTTTGAATCGTATATAAATAATAGAAATGTTTCAGTCTTTTTGTTTTTTGCTTGTTTATCAATCTTAAGTTTATATTTATCTTTTTTGTTATGTCTTTGTATAAAACTACTTACTTATACGTTTCAAAATAAAAAAATCTTTCTTTCTTTCATTATATTATTGATCCCTTATATGCCGCGCAAACATTAGATGTGTATTTTATTTCTCTAATCGAAAATGTAAATAATAAATATTTTTCCATCATATGAAATTTTTCCAATAATAATTACAATCGTTACAATTTTTAACTATGAAGTGACAACCCTATCGTCAAGAATTAATCTATATCGAATCCATAAACATTCCACTTCGTTCGATGCAATTAAAGTTGCAATTTTTAGCGATAGAGCGAATCGCAAATAGAAGCTTTTATGAGTTACTTTATGTTCGTACGTAAGGCCGTTGATACAAATAACTTTTTATTATCTAGTATCTACTCCATATTGTAAATTGTTATGAGAGTTGTCGACGAGCGCGCGAAATACATGATGGTAATTTTATCCAAATTGTAAAAAAAGGATATGTTTAACATCGTTACTACCGACACTGTATAGATATATAAACATCAAATTAAATCAAATTCACTTTACTCATGTAGGTAACAGAAATGACACTTATGAATGTCATTTTTTTTTTCTTATTGAATTTACCGCCATTTCGTAAAGGGTTCATGGAGACAAGAAACTCAGTGCCTAAAAGAATTTTTAATACAACATTTACATTTTCATCGTTTTACATATCTTTTCAATTCAAATACTTATATTATGTAAAGTGATGTACCAAAAATACTAAAACCTAAAATAGTTAGTGGTTAACATGAGTACTGAAGTCAAAAAAGTAAATGTAAATGAGTACAAAACAAAAGTTATTGAGTACAGTACGAGTATCTGCATCATCCACACACACCGTAAATAATAATAATATATATATATATATATTATTTACGGTGTGTGTGGTATACGGTAGAATTGCAAAATACTCTGTCGGTTGAAATCTATTGTTACTTCGAAACTCGTTATGGAAGAATTTGGATAGGA
The DNA here is from genome assembly GCF_905404315.1 of Leptidea sinapis. Classification (NCBI taxonomy): domain Eukaryota; kingdom Metazoa; phylum Arthropoda; class Insecta; order Lepidoptera; family Pieridae; genus Leptidea; species Leptidea sinapis. The sequence goes on from NC_066265.1 coordinate 31,269,409, forward strand.
GAGCTCAGATTAGATTATGTAGAAAAAGATTTAAGAATGCTTTAAAAGAAAAAATCATTGTTAGTAAATTTTCTAGAAACTGTGCTAATCATAATATTAACCAGGAACAATTAATATAAACTTGATATGCTTGCTGTTAAGTGGAGTTACTAAATCTTTTGTGTTGTGCTTATGTGCTATGTGCTTTACAACACGATCTCAGAAAGTGTACTAAACAATATAAAATTTCAAATAATTGTTAAAAAATTGCGGTAAAGGTTACTATAACATAAATTACTTTCTGGATGATAAGTACGACACCTTGGGAATGTGCTGACCGCCCTCAGGCTAATTGCATAATAAATTGTACTGTAATTAAATTATATTTAAAAGAAGAAGCCCGCTGAGTTTCTTGCCTCCCTTCTTCTAAGACCTGAGTACATAATTTTAGATCAGATTAAGGAACTATTAACGAATGCTATATTTATATCCATCTACAATTCCAACTTTACAATTCGAGTTGCTTGCTTTTAAAAACATCTCTTGGCTGAATAAATACACAATATTTTAGTTAAAAAAATATTTTTAGTTTTTTAATTAAGTTATCTGAAAATTTTATTCAAATACTTATATCCTTAATGTAGGAAGCGAAAGAGTAAACTGTGCAGAACTGCTAGAGCAGATTGGTTTACGAACCACTGTCAGCTCTCAAAGGCGAGGCAACATACTTGAAATACAATTAGCAAAATGTAATTATAGACAGAACAGTTTTCTTATTAGAACATGCAAACTTTATAATGAAGTTAATAATCTACAACCTTGACCTATTCAAGACAACACCATTTCAATTCAGACGTCAGGTAAAAAAACCTTTAATATATGAAGTACGTAGGTTAAAGTTTTGCGTAACTTAAAAAAAGAACATGTTATAACCAAAATATTATGTTTATTGCTTTTCAAAATACTTTTACATTTTAAATATTTTTTTATGCGATCGAACCATTTTTTTAAATAGGAGGACCACAGATCTGAAGGCATGTTTTCTACGTGCTGATTGAACGCTATCACTGCCTCTTCGAAATTGGTAAAAGTGAAACCTTCTTGATTTTGGGGAAAATACAGAAATCACAGGCTAGGCTATGTGCAAGATGGGTTTACTTTTGTAGTTGTACTCTTTCGTCTTTCGTGACTTTTTTTAATATCCTGGGTAAATAAATGGTAGAATACCACTCGGCATTAACACTCTTTTGATCTTCAAGTGGAATTGTGTAGATGGGACCCGTAGCTGAGATAAAAAATGCGATCCGTTTTTTCCATCGTTTTTCGCCTGCCTCGCTTTTGTTGGCCTGTTCTCATTTTCAAACACCCATTCACAAGATACTATTTATTATTTCTATTAGCATCTGAGAGCACCATTCCACGCGAGCCCGCTTCTGCTCCGCTGTCAGTTCATGAGGGATCCAACGACAACAAAGTTTCCGAACTTTCAATTCTACGTGTAAAATTTTCTGAATTTGGCTCATACCAATCCCCAATAGTCCTCGAATTGTCTCATACGTAATCCGCGGGTTTTCTTTAATTAGCTGCTTAACAGTAGCCAAAATATTTTCGTTGACGGCACTTGAAGGCCGCCCTTCAAGAAATTCGTCGTGTAAAGAAACCCGACCTTTCTCAAATTCAGCAAACCATCGCCTCACCGTGCTCAAGCAAGGTGCAAGGCAATCATTGAGCGGCACAGTCTTGCGGAGAGAGAGAACTTTTAAAATTAAAAAAAATTATCGCTCTAAAATCTTTTCGACTTAGTTTATTTAGGTTTTGTTTACATTTGAATACAAATTGAAACTAAGTTCTTCCTGTCGCTTGTGTTGAAATCTTCACGTAAGGAATTATGTTCGATTTCGTCCACGGTCCTTGGGATGTTATCGTCAAGTATTGGCAGACTTGCTTGTTATGACTACGACGATATATATAACGAATGTAGTAGTTACTTGGACTGTGCATTACTGTGTAATTAGTGTATACTGTGTAACCAGTCAGTGCGTACTAATTAGTTTAGCAATGCAACAGAACGTGAAGGTTTGAATCTATGGGAAATTGTGAATAATTTTTAAAGTACTTTTATCTTATTTATTATTAATTCACTATTTAATATTGATATAAAAAAAAAAATTATAACATTTAAAATTCAATAAGGTATAGAAATGATAATATAAAATATACATGTAATATATGTTTGGAGCGAGAGACAAACGGTGAGAAACGTAAGTGGAAATTTCATTTAGGCAAGGTTAAGCAGTCATTGATGTATTTATATTAGCTTAAAGATATATCTCTTATTTAAAAAAAGTCATTTTCTTAGGTACATGAGAACATAATAAATAATTGACAAATAACAATAATCATTCGTTTCGCCGTTCGTAACAGATCTATAAAGTTGCAATACAACTGAAATAATATTCCTCACAAATAGGTACAAGATGGTACTGGTTCTTTCAAAAAATATGATTGCCATTAAAATACTTTTTTTGTTTCAATGCATTCACATTGATTAGTTTCAAACATAATTTAAGAAATGACTATATTTTGTAGACATGAGGGTAGTCTGTTAAAAGAGTCATTAGCATCAGGCCTTTTACAGAACGCGGGCGACACTCGCGAAAACTATTTAGTTTTCGAAATTTTGGAAACTAAGGAATACTCTTCTATATATATATGTAGGAATATTATTATATTCTATTATATTATTCTATATAGGAATATTATTCGAAGGGCATATTCTGTATCGGATGCTTTGGCTACAAGTTTTTTATACTTTTTATACAAGTCTATGATTATTAAGTTCTTTTTGAATGTATACTAGCACTTACTGAAACAAAAATTTCTTAAAGCAGCAGAACGGAGATACAGATACTAAAAATATTGATCTTATTCGTAAATAATTTTGACCTAGAGTTAAAAAACAAGAAGAATAGTCGTATGGAATATGGTCACAAATATTCCTCTAAAAAGTTGAGCACTCTCGCAAATAAACATACACACACGCTAGCGATATTTTTTTTTCTTTTTTATGGAAAAGGAGAACAAACAAGCGTACGGGTCACCTGGTGTTAAGTGATCTCCGCCGCCCACATTATCTTCCAACACCAGAGGAATCACAGGAGCGTTGCCGTTCTTTAAGGAAGGTGTACGCGATAATATGTTCTAGTCTTACTTTGTACTAAGTAGCTGGCGCGTCTTGTGCTGCGTTTAGACACATGATTGTTTTCATTTAAGTTTACAAATTGAGTTATATTATAAAGATAATAGTTGTATAACTTGTAAAACACAGGTTAGACGGAACCGTGAGCTCAATACACTCACCCCGATGAAGGAACTCCAAATGTTCCGAAACTAGACCTAGTTTTTCAATAATCCTGAGCGGCATGGTTATGGGCCAGGGCATATCAATTACCATCAGTTGAACGTACTGCTCGTCTCGTCCCTTATTTTCATAAAAAAAAAAAAATGCATTTATCGAGATTAAATTTATAAAATTATCAATGAATCAAAATAACCGTGAAACGCATAGCAGAGCAGTCTGTTATCAGAAATTGAACGATATGTGTCGATGCAGAGGTCAATGGCTGTGTTGTACGATAACATGTTATGTAGTTATGTTACATAACTAACATTTTTATTTTTATTGAAGACTGCATCTACCTTGATGATTTGAAAGGAGCCCTTGTCCGATTAATCTAATATATAAAATTCTCATGTCGCGGTGTTTGTAGTTAAACTTCTTCGAAACGGCTTGACCGATTCTCTTGAATTTTGAGTGCATATTGAGTAGGTCTGAGAATAGGACAACATCTATTTTTCATCTCGCTAAATTTTAAGGGTGGTCCACGCCAAATTTTTGACATTTTTTTTAAATTTGATTTTGAGTCAGCATAAAAAATACATACAACTTTTCACCCATCTACAATCAACAGTTACTTTTGTATCGCGATTTTAATATCGGCAATACAACGTTTGCTGGGTTAGCTAGTATACATAATATATATTTTGCCCCATTTTTATATATATACGTATATAAGATACAAATAAAAAAGAAAAAGGGTTAATTCATTAAATCGTATGAAAAATTACCTATACACAAAAAAAATAGATCTGAATCATATTAATATGTAAAAGATTATTTGAATGATAAAAGTGCGTTTGTTAAATTATTGAAGTTATTATTAAATATTATATAATTATTTTATTCGCTTTTGTACTTCATGTGACTTGCAATATGCAAATCGTCAAATATAGAATAAATGTATTTTCAATAGAATTAATGATGATTTGAATGAATTATTTTCTCCAATGGTAGGCTCTTTTGCACAGGATGCCGGCTAGATTATGCATGTTTTTTTTTATGTAAGCATTACTGTTTTTCGGTCTGAAGGGCGCCGTAGCTAACGAAAATACTGGGAAATGAGACTTAACATCTTATGTCTCAAGGTGACGAACGCAGTTATAGTGCCGCTCAGAATTTTTGGGTCTTTAAAGAATCGTGAGCGGCACTGCATTGTAATGGGCAGGGCGTATCAATAACCGTCTGCTGAACGTCCTTCTCGTCTCGTCCCTTATTTTCATTAAAAAAAAACTTAACACGGATTATTAGGGGCGAAAACTGCATTAGTGTTAGTTTAGGTCTCTTTTCAGGGAAAACCCGTATTTCCATCGAATAAAGATTTTTATTTTCATAGTAATTTCCCTCACTTCTCGGAATATAATCTTCCTCCGAAAATAACAGCCGTTGGACGCAAGAGAATTTTGTAATAATTATGTACCGTGCGATCCGGACTAACAACTCAATTATTACAACTACTCTATAATAACGTAAAAAAAAATTGCAAGGCTCATTTTGGAATTCACCATCTTTTTCTGTTATTAAATTCGGAGATCCTTCATCAGGGTAAGTGTAGTAAGTTCGCGGTCATGTCCCGTCTAGCACTGCGGATTTGCGCTCGTATTGCGCGGCTTGACGGGGCGGGGGGCACGGGGTGCGCTGCCGGTGCTAATGAAAGTTTTGTGTCCCTATTAGCGTTCGCGGGCGTACAAAACGTACTCACAATGTGCACTATGTAGTCGTTAATTCCGAAACTAGTCGGTTATAAGCCCCTTATTCATAATGGTCCGCTAACTTTAAACAGCCGCTAAGGAGCAACAATCTCGAGCGATTGCAAATTCCCTGGCCATCTGAAGGGCAAAGCCAAATTGGCTTCGAACAAGCTGGGCGTCATTTCTTCAAAAAAAGCGCGTACACCTTCCTTAAAGGCCGGCAACGCTCTTGTGATTCGTCTGGTGTTGCAAGAGAATGTGGGCCGCGGTGATCACTTAACACCAGGTGACCCGTACGCTCGTTTGTCCTCCTATTCCCTAAAAAAAGGAGTGTTATTTCTCATTCTGACTTAGGATAAGATAAGAAGACAGAGTGAGAATCAGCAATATGCTTTAAGTTCTTATTTTTTTTTATGGAATAGGAGGACAAACGAGCGTACGGGTCACCTATTGTTAAGTGATCACCGCCACCCACAATCTCTTGCAACACCAGAGGAATCACAGGAGCGTTGCCGGCCTTTCTGGAAGGTGTACGCGCTTTTTTGAAGGTACCCATGTCGTATCGTCCCGGAAACACCGCACAAGGAAGTTCATTCCACAGCTTTGTAGTACGTGGAAGAAAGCTCCTTGAATACCGCACTGTGGACTCCAGATGGTGAGGATGGTAACCTAACTTGTGGCGTATCGTGCGAAGGTGGAATTCGGCGGCAGGCATCAGGTTAAACAGCTCTTCGGAACACTCCCCGTGATAAATGCGGTAGAAGACACCCAATGAAGCGACGTCTCTACGCAACGCCAAGTGATCCAGCCGTTCACAGAGCACTGGGTCCCCGACAATTCGAGCTGCTCTGCGTTGCACGCGGTCAAATGGATCGAGCTGATACTGGGGTGCGCCAGACCAGAGATGACAGCAATACTCCATGTGTTAAGTTAGCAAAATATTATGAATAAGGGGATAAAACTACGGTGTAAACATTCATATGCACTAACTAAAACTTGCAAAAATGAAAACTTACCAAAGGATACTGGCATTGTCTAGAATCTTCCATCATAATCAATATTGTACTTATCTCTGATAGGGGTGTGTTACAATAGGCCTGCTTTGGGGGTAGGATATAAGAGGGAAGCTCCATTGTTGCACACGTGCTCTAGTAATTATCCTGTGCCTCAAATTATTGACAGTCTGTGCAAGTGCCATATGGATTTGTAGACGCACCAATAACCGTACAGTATCAAGCAAAAAATTTGTTTACCTACTTAGCGCACAATGGATAGGACGCCATTGTAACCAATAGGTTGGGAAACGGATGCGTGTTGCCCCAAGTCGGATTGTGTTTCGTGTATTGCAAAATTTTGTGGCACTGTAGAATAGTTTATTGTATACAAAACTATAGCTTCACAGAAACTAAGCGAATGTTGGTTATGATTTTCAAATATTATACTAATAATAGTTATTTGTGCCACTTTCAAATAGTGAGTGAGCTAATTACGTGCAGTGGCATATAATATTTTTTTACGACCATGAAATAAATTAAAAAATGGTTATTAGGTGCGGCTTACAGTTAAAAATGGTTTTAACTCTCACAAAATAGGTACATTTAAATTTAGTCATAATCATAAGGAAACTATTTTGAAAAGTTTTGAAGTATACAAATGATTTAAGTTTTCTTTAGTGCCTCTGGCACGATGTCTCGATGTCGAGACGGCACGTCCTGAGGATGCCTCGTGTAGAGGCGAAACACGTGTCGAATTGTTTAAAGACAAATATTAGCGGAATTGGCACTAAAGAAAACTTAAATCATTTGTATAATCATGGATTTCCGCAAAGTAACGCCTACTTCAATAAAAGTTTTGAAGTGGTTATTGTATTTTCTGACAATAGTTTTACTGGTCAATCATCTATATATGTAATATAATAAAATCGTCGTAAGTAAGTCGTGTCTGTAATATAAAGCATTAATTGGTGTATCTTATGTTGATACAGACACTTTTGTATGAAATCTTGTTTCTAGTGCTATTTATTATATATTGATATTTAAAGAAATACCATTGGTTCAGAACTAGGCGATCGGAGAGAAAAGATACGGTCATATTGCTATTTAGACCATACCGAGTGCTCGATGAGATTCTTGCGCCTTGAGATCTCAGGATTCCATGTGAACAATTGCGCTCTTGGTGTCATGATAATAAACATGATCGTATATCACGGTATGCATGTATTACATAAAATGCTTGGTTCCCACTAATGCGGCAACAACTCGCGACAGACAAGCCGGCCTGTGGGAAGGTGTCGGCTGCCGGTAACGTAACACCACTCAACCCCACACAGTTCCGTCTGTCTGCTTTGTACGTACTGTAAATTTATTTTGAGATTAAGAACTGATAGGTAAATGACTGGTACATTATGAGCTTCAGTGTCGATATTTTGACTATTTGACTTAGGTACACCATCTTCTACACACAAGAGGAATCACAGCAGCGATGCAGGGCCTTTTAGGAAGGTGTGCATTTATTTTGAAGAAGACATCTCAGTATGGCATCGTTCCACAGTTTAATTGTATTTGGCAGAAAGCTTAAAATCCAAAATCCGCTCTGCGGAGAAACACTATATATCGGGAATGTATGTGGAATTTGGCGGCGATCAGGTCAAAAAGTTTTTGTGATAGATTTTTTTATGAAAATAAGGGACGAGACGAGCAGGACGATCAGCTGATTGTAATTGATACGCTCTGCCCATAACAACGCAGTGCAGCAGCTCAGGATTATTGAAAAACCCAAAAATTTTGAGCGGCACAACAACTGAGCTCGTTACTTTGAGACATAAGTTGTCAAGTCTCATTTGCCCAGTAATCTAGTGATTTCACTAGCTACGGCGCCCTTCAGACTGAAACACATTATTGCTTACACATTACTGCTTCACGGCAGAAATAGGTGCCGTTGTGGTACCCACAATCTAGCCGGCATACTGTGAAAACGAACCTCCCACTGGTGCGGTAGAACTACACACAATGTAGCGACGTCTTTAGGTAAGGCCATGTGATCGAGCCGTTCACAGGGAGTGGTAGACTGACAAGTTTTGCATCACTAGAAGAGTTTCGTAAATCGTAGTGGTTTTATATCAGTAAACTCAGCTAGGTAAAAAAATTTTTATGTCACCATTCTTATTCTTTGTTGGACCCTCAGTGCTAAGGAATGTGACTCCGTTTATCAAATATTCTGTTTTCCGCTCTCCACTTCTCCATGTCACTTGTTGTCTGGAGAGCGTTATGCAGAGGGATCTTCATCTCGGTCGATATCTGATGTCACCAAACGGATGGGCTTCGTCCCCTATGCAGAGTGCCATCCAATAACCATAAGTCTATCGTAGTTCCTAGGCTCTCTGCGAGCTGGACCCAAAGAATAGCAGCACACGTTGTAGTTAGATGGTGGACAGTCTCTGTTGATTTTCCAGTTTGAGCTGAGCTATTTTGAAGATATCGATCCAGCGGGCAGTCCAGTATTTGGCCATATTAAAAAATCAAACCACTAGTTGGTCTATCGTAAGCCCACCCAACACTTTCGCTAAATATTATCCACAATCGGGCCCAATTAATCACTAACCGAACAAGCACTTAGATTGTCTAACATTTAACTTATCGAACCAACCTGCTCTACCTTCGAAGCCCATCTGTTTTGCGATCGGCGAGCTAAATCTGTAGGAGTATTCAAGGATTGAATTCTTGCTGCACAGCTATGAGGCGTAAGTTCGATACATTAGAGTATAGATTTGGGTGTCGGTAATCGCAAATTCTACCGATACTCTCTGAAACTTGACATCCAATTAGCAGTTAAGTTTACTATAGTGTTAACCATTGGAGTTATCTTTGTCTATGCTTAATATAGCTATTAGAAGTATTTTATTTTGATAGAATTTCAGGTATATTTGGCATTATAGTTTTGACACTTCGTCAAGACAAAAAGAAATTTCTAACGCGAAGGTACCTACTTAATTATGATTTTAGAAAAATTAATTATAAATGAAAGATATTATAGCAAAATTTATGAAAATTTGCATTTTAATAAATCCTTACTACAAGAATATAACCACAGAGTTGGGATAGACACTTACGTATTAAATATATCTTTGAATTAAAAATCCAAGGACAATTTGTTATTTGTACGTTATTTCAATCACTCAGGATATGTACATATATACAAAATTACATTTGTGTCTAAGTTGCCGCTACCCCACGGTGTTTGTTTGTGAGTTTATTATTATATTTTTGAAGTTATACCACTTTAGGCGCTTTATGAAAAAATTATGAGTGTGAAATTTTAAGATGCGCGCCCATCACTGTAACACAAAAGTAACAGGTTGAAGTTGGATCCTAAAATTTTTCTGACGTTTGCGTCATTCGTTATTTTTTTTCTGGTTTCTTCGTCCATTATTAGCCAGGCAAAGGGTTCAAGACCAAATAGCCGTATTCAATATTCAATAATAAATTGTCAAAGCCATCTTTGCAAGATTTTTACAAAATTGTTCTTTCTAAAAAAGTAGAATATCACGAGTAATAAATCATTTTAATGATTTTTGCTTCGTTAGCCCAAAGAAGTATAACTTCTTGCGTGCATACCTACATAAGTACACACACACTTTTTAGTTTTTTTTTTTATGAAAGATTGGGTCAAACGAGCAATCATACGGGTCACCTGATGGTAGGTGATCACCGCGGCGTAACATCTCGTGTACCTTGCTATCGGAATTACAAGAACCTTCACGACCTCATAAAGCGTCGATTAAACGTACTATTTATTTTGAATTTGACCGAACACACATTGATACTTGATACGGGCGAGGATTGAACGGGAAGTTTCGTGGTGAGAGACAACAATTCTATGGATATTGCGTCACCTCCGTCGACACGGTTCAAATACCTATTTGAAAAAATTTACATTGTGGTATTGCAATAATATTATCACCTGGGCTTCCTTCGCTTTTAACAAAATCATCATCATCAGCTGGAAGACGTCCACTGCTGGAAAATTTCCACGATGATCGGTCCTGCGCTGCCCTCATCCAACGTATTCCGGCGATCTTGACCAGATCGGATCTTGTGGGGATATACCAACACTGCGTTTTCCGGTACGAGGTCACCATTCGAGGACTTTACTGCCCCACCGGCCATCTGTCCGTCTTACTATCTGCCCTGACCACTGCCACTTCAGTTTCGCAATCATTTGGGCTATATTGTTGACTTTGACTTTCTCTTATCCAAATAACAATAGTATATCGTTCATAAATCTTGCTATGTTATTCCAACTATTAAGATTCTAGCTAGTAAAGAAAAAAATTGTTTATAAATGTTTTAAGCTAATAATCAAGTTTAAATTGCATTAGTATGAACAGGAGAGTCTTCTAAAAGTAAGAAATCTCCAGAATGTTTCTGATAGCCTCGACCAAAACATCTCCAAAGTCAAAACAGAGCAGCCGAGTTGATAGCGCTCGTAAAACTCAAGTAAAAGTAACTGTTTAAATGAAATCCTTTCAGAAGTATCGCGCAGCTGTCAGTTAACACTTGAATCGTGTAAAATTAGCCTGTATCGATCGTTAAACTGTTTTCGGTGGAGTTGTGTAACTGGTAATTACGGATTGCTACTAATTCTTAAATAGATTATCTTGAAAACGTAACATTTTGTTGGGTTTTCAAATGTTAATGTTTTTGAACAATAGTTATCCCAAAAGTTGTTATGAAGATGATTAGTTTGCGCGAGGTTTCCAAATCTATGTGGTCTCTGGTAATCTTCACCAGTGGGAAGCTCCTTTGCACAGGATGCCGGCTAGTTTATCGGTTGGACCACAACGGCGCCTATTTCTGTGTTTCGGTTTGAAGGACGCCGTAGCTAGTGAAATTACTGGGTAAAGGAGACTTAACATCTTTTGTCTCAAGGTGACGAGCGCAGTTGTAGTGCCGCTCAGAATTTTTGGGTCTTTCAAGAATCCTGATCGACACTGCATTGTAATGAGCAGGGCGTATCAATTACCATCAGCTGAACGTCCTCCTCGTCTCGTAACTTGTTTTATTAAAAAAAGGCTAATAATACGAAATACTAATATGTCCTACCAGTCTCGCACAAATGACTCTAGCCAGCTACCCAAACGAGAGTAATGGCAAATACAAAATAATGCTTTCAATTAAATTTTTCACATAAAAAAATCAAATACTGAAGCCTCTTGCAAAACCTCAGGGTCAACAAAGTGTTACCGGCCTCAATAAGGAAAAATGAAAAATAACATGAAAAAATGTTTATTGGAATTTATATTACACATAAATACAAACAAATTAAAAAGAACTTATAAATGATACAAATGATTTAAGTTTTCTTTAGTGTTAATTCCGCCAATATTTGTTTTTAAAACAATTCGACACGTGTTTCGAGGCATCGACTCTACGCGAGGCATCCTCAGGACGTGTTGTCTCGCCAAAATCTGGCACGAGACTGAAAGAAACAAATATTGGCGGAATTAACACTAAAGAAAACTTAAATCAACAAACAAAATCTGAAAAATATATACAACCTTAACGTAACCAAAAATGATCCCAATTCAACATGTTTGCTGGTTTAAAAACCAACCCTGGTCTTCAGGTGCGCCATTTGGTGTCGTCCCGCGAAATATATTTATATTTAATATATAAAATTCTCGTGTCATGGTGTAAACATTGAACTCCTCCGAAACGGCTTGACCGATTCTCATGAAATTTTGAGTGCATTGGGTAGGTCTGAGAATCGGTCAACATCTATTTTTCTTCCCCCTAAATGTCCACACGATTTTATTTTAAATTTTTTTGACATTTTTTTTTAAATTTGTTTGATTATGAGTCAGCATTAAAAATACAGACAACTTCAAATTTTCACCCATCTGCAATCAACAGTTACTTTTGTATCGCGATTTTAATATCGGCAATACAACGTTTGCTCGGTCAGCTAGTATATATATATATAATGGTCTATGTTTGAGGCTCTTTCAAGTCTAAACCACTCGTATCGACATGAAACTACCACCATTCGATGTGAAATTTATCCTAGGTGGTTTATGGCTACTTATTTTTTTTATTGTATTTTTATGTCCTTATAAAATATCCGTTCCCGCCCAGCGGAGCAGCCGGGAACGACTAGCCTATACATATATATATAATGAAAATGTTCTTTGTTTGAGGCTCAATCACGCCTAAACCACTGATCGTATCAACATGAGATTACCACCATTCAATGCGAAATTTATCCGAATTTCGATTTATTTTTCGAATTCCAAAGTTCCTCCATTAATTATTCCTTTTAAAATTAACCTAGTAGCGAAGTGGGCGGAACCGGCTGGTTATTAAATAAAGAAAAACTTATTTATGCTAGTAAACTAATGTAACGTTAAATTAACACTTAAATAAAATCTTATGAACTAATAATACTTTAACAATTTTCGTTTAATTTCTTCAGTGAGTAATTCGTCTTATATCTTTTGTTTCAGGTAATATCTTCAAGCTCAGCTCAAGGTTGATGGATCTCTGTTAAGTGTAGCGAAGATAATTTCCTGCTCATCTGTACGGGATCGATCTTAGCAAGAAAACTGAATGAAACAACTTGCAGAATTCGCAGACCCGTATTCGTTTCACGACAAATATCTTTAAATACACTATTTATTACAGTACCTAATGTTTCATTGTTTCTTCTTTATAAGTAATAATCTTGCGTATGTTTTCTTACTAATATTAATTAAAATAGATGGTTGATTGAATAGGTAGATTTTGTAAGATTGCTTGGATTGATTGGTCATTGAGAATATATCTATGTATTATATTATGTATATACTTACGTAAGTAGGTGTATGTTTTTCATTAGCATGTTTAAAGGAAATTAACTTACTACCTACATATACGGACTTTTGCAACCCAACATCGTCTGCCTAGAGTTAAAAACTGGACCCTTGTGTCAAACGTCAAGGATCCATACATGATGCGGCTCTATAGACATCTATCATGTTTGGTCTGATTGGTTGATGATTGTCTGGCGTTCCTTTACAGTGCTATTTTCTAGGAACTGTATTCTACGTACAACCACCAATAGGCTCCTTTGCACAGGATGCCGGCTAGATTATGGGTACCAAAACGGCGCCTATTTCTGCCGTGAAGAGTTAATGTTTAAGCATTACTGTGTTTCGGTCTGAAGCGCGCCGTAGCTAGTGAAATTACTGGGCAAATGAGGTTTATGTCTCAAGGTGACTAGCGCAGTTGTAGTGCCGCTCAGAATTTTTGGGGTTTTTTAAGAATCCTGAGCTGCACTGCATTGTGCTAAGCGTCCTGCTCGTCTCGTCCCTTATTTTCATAAAAAAAAAACACCTGCTCGTCTCGTCCCTTATTTTCATAAAAAAAAAACAAACTGTGAAATGAGGTTCCTTGTGTGGTGTTTCTAAGATAATACGATATGGGTAAGACCGGCAATGCTTCTCTAGTGTTGGAACGCGGGCGGCGGTAATCACTTGACATGGGTTGAGCTGTATGTTCATTTGTTCTCTTCTTCCATGAAAAGTCTACTTAATATAATCCACTATATCAGTTTGAGCTTAACTCACATTGGTATCTAGTAATAAATGTACATGATAATACTTATCCATACCATGTTATGAATGACATGAATAAATGAATGACAATTCTTTTTTGCACTAAAAAATAGCAATACAATTTCTTTCAAGGCCAGCTTATAGCTAATCAGCGATCTTTTCCGGTAAACCTAAGGGTGTAGATTTTATTTATTATAACTTGACTAGGCAATAAATGAACATATTTGTAGTATATAGAATATAAGACATATAACATACATATGTATGTATACAAAACTTACTTGGTATGGTATTTTATTTGTCAAAAATACCTACCAACGCAAAAAAGAGGAGAAAAAATCATATTACTTAGCACAATTTCGCAATAAGTTTTATGTTCTTTAAGCTTAGCCTAATTTTAAAATTTAAAAGTGACCGACACACAGACCTTACAAAATTATACTTTTTGATAACATTCTTCTACAATATTTTCATGTCGATACTGTACTTTCCTTGCGTGATGCCCCTCGTATTTGAAGGGAGTACCTCGTCTACGCTTTATCGCTATGCCTTAGAAAATAGACAGTTTCAATTTAGATTTTCTCTCTCTTTATAATCCATAATTTATTATAAGGTATATAAATTATTTAATAGTTGCTTATTATCTAAAGCGATTCAGTAATAATACTGTCAAATTAAGCATTGTTCTTCTCTAAGTTACACATAAAATATAGTGTAGACATGCGCAATGATAGTATATAAAACGTTAGATCTACACAAATATGGCTAGAGGAAGTACTTGCGTTGAGTCAACATGATAAAAAATCTGTTCTCCCTTTTCATCAGACAAGTTTTTGTTGGTGACTAGATCGTTTCTGCCAACGAACCATGAGAAAGTTTGAGTCTGGTCTAAAATAGATACTTAAGCGGGTGATGCTGAATCTTCAATATAGCCAATGATTTCTTTTTTATTTACGGTTATACTTACTTCTTCTAATTAGGGACTTTTCATTGATTTAATTTAAACTAATCATAAAATAAAACCTCACAATCTAACTGAACTCGGCGTTTTCTTTTTTAAATTCGGCTGTATTTTTTTTTAACTAAGAGATCTCTGAACAGGTATACAAGTATTCCAATACACATTTATAGGTGATTTGGATAAGAGATATTAAACAAAAAAAATTAAACTAAATAATTGTATGTGTCAAATTAACTGTGATTCAAGGTGTGGTACCGCTCGTTAAAAATATATATAATTTAACCATTTATTAGTTCATCGCTTTATTTCCAGCGTAGAGTCGTTTCCAAATATGTGTATCCGGTTTGCAGAAGGGATATCTTATACGGGGCGCGTTCCCAGATAGCGTAGTAACTGATTCGGAGTTAAAACTATTAATTGTGTCCATTACGTATACAAACAAAATGGTGTTGATAAAGTAAGTATAAATTAAAGTAATAAGTGTAAAAATCTGCTATAGAAAATATAATATTCGTCGTAAGTTGTTATCGCTCAGCGCATCACTTGCACCACATGTAACAACATGACGAGGAAGATATCGCTGCGTACACACAATGAATCCCTTACAACCTGTTCCGACACTATTCAGTGGAATAGTTCGCGGGGTTAACACTGTTGTTTAGTGTGTACCTCCGTGTTCTACCGTGTGAATTTGTGTTTACGCTCTCTGTGTGAAACAAACTGCACTTCGAGCAACATAAATTAACATACCTACATAAAGTACATAGTATAGTATACACATACTATTTATAGTGAGCCTAGCTGTCCACCACCATTTGGTGTGGTTAGACTTTTATTCATATAGATGATTAGGTACTGCAAGCTTGCATTATGAGGTCACGGACGAGTAAAATAAGAAGGACTCCGTGTCACCTTACATAACAGTGAGGCACCAAAACAAGCCGGTAAACGTGTGAATACATAGCCCCACGCATCCACTTACACTAGTACAAGCCGATCGGCCGCCATTATGAGATTTGCCATCGTCTGTGACAGATCAGTTTGCGTCGCCGGTCGCAATAAAATATTTTAAAAATGCCGTCGACCTTACATAACTGTGAGGCACCAAAACAAGCCGGTAAACGTATAAATACATAGCCCCTCGCACACACTTAGACTAATACAAGCCGATCGGCCGCCATTATGAGATTTGCCATCGTCTGTGACAGATCAGTTTGCGTCGCCGGTCGCAATAAAATATTTTAAGAGTGCCGTCGTGCGTTGTGAAAAAGTGTAAACCAATACTATAAAAGTATTTGTGGATATATGATTATTTAAGGGAGAAAAAATTGTGTATATGGTACCCCGTAACCGTACACACACTAGCATAAAGGTGCTTCACTTGCTAATATCACGGCGCGGAGTCCTTCTTTTTTTACTAGTCCGTGTATGAGGTAGTATTTTCTTTAATTAACACACATTTATTTAAATAAAATACTTTTCAAGGGATTGAAACGCGTGTAATTGTTAGTATATTTTTACTTTAGTTTTTTGCATAAAAGTTACATTCTTAATAAAAACCTAATGTAATATAATTACTTGCGTTTTAATCTTATAAATAAATAATTATAAGTAATATTGTTTGACACGCACATTCTACAACTCTCACATATGTAAAGTGTTGTACATTTGATCTCTGCTTACAGCACTTCATATTTTCCCTTATTATCTTTGTATGTATTCATACATTAAAAGACCCATGGACCTCAGGCAGAAATTAGGAATGCTAATCAATAACTCAATACCTACGGGGCAATGAACCACAACGTTCACAAATACAAGAGCTATGAAGTAGGGCTTTCCCGTTTTTGCCTAACTTCTCTCTCGAGTATTTGAATTTATAATTTTTTTGACGTAATGACTGCTAAAGTGATAACCTTCTATTAAATAATCCCTACGTTCGACAGTTGAAGACTTTTATTGAAGTTCTTTCAGAAATAGTTTAATCTTTCATTATTTTCGTGGTGAATTCTTGAGATAAAAGTTTAGTAGATGCCGTATACACTGGCTATGCAAGACTCTCTGGGGAAATCATCGACGAGTGCCGGAAGATATTTACATCGAGCTATGTGTTGGCTCGTTTACCACTAAAATCCCATTCATCTTATCACGGTTCTTCGACATTATGACGCCTGTCAGTAACATGGTTACTAGAAGGTCAGCTCAAAGAAACTGGGTTTCATCCATTTAGTAAAGTATCTCGTAGCGGCAAACTAGCGCTCTAAAATCCAGCCACATATGGCGTATTACTGCAATTTAATCGCATGAAACGACTATATTACTTGCGTTGCTTCATTGTATGTCTTTTACCGGACGATTATCCTACAAACTCACAAACGGTAAATAGCTGATAAAATTTCGGTTGAAATTCCATTACTAATAATGTAAGAGGAAGGTCACTTACCATGAAAAGATTGTCCGCTATCGATTTGGTGTCTGTCAATAAGTAAAAGAAATACACAATGACAGAAGAAAATGAAGATCCAAAATATCTCGATCCAGAGGCAAAATCAAAACACATGTCAAAGTGGTTAAAGACAAATATTAGCGGAATTTAAACGCAAAATAACTAATTCAATATTTTTTAAGGAAACGAAGATATTAAAAACAATAATTCTAAGCGAGTGTTTAATCTCAAAGCAAAAACATTATCTCGCCAAGCGTTTCGCGTTTTGACCGAGCAAGCAATAGCAATTATATTTCTACATTCATATCACGTGGAGAGTGTATATCCACTTTTTCTTACTTATGATTTATGCTTTCGTTTGGTGTTCGTAAGCTTTGTTTTATAGTTCACACGCATTCGAGATATGTTTTTGTATTGAGTTGTGAGATATATGCTTGTGTTTATTATTAATTATTATATTTACAATGAGTATTTGAAGGAATATTTCTTACTGCGCTTTTAGAGAAACATGAGAGCGGTTTTTTACGATCGCGCGAGAAGGATTTGCAAAACCATGAAGTGAAACACTTAATACTCTCTCTAGCAAAATGAAGTGGGCATCTATTTTGAAGATATTAATAAAAAATTAGTGATATTGTGACTTAAGGCAAATGTGGTAGGAGTACTACAATTTACTGTGGATACTCTTATCTGAGTACTTAGTAAAATTGGGGGGTGCCTTATTTATTTTATTAATTAATTATTAATTAATTTATAGAACAGGATAACTAACAATCTATAGATATGCCTAGAAACCCACTATTGCAACTACAGAGATATAATACCGTATCAAGTTTGTGACGTAGTGAACTGGGAGCGTTCTTTGGGAATTGAGATATGGATAACAGTGCTTGCGTATACAAATAACATCAGCCTAGCGAAACTGTCTAAGAAAAAAGCGATTCATCCGATTATAAATGCAGTCATTGATAGATTGACAGATGACGGCTATAATCTTGTAAAAACAAAGATAGTCGGAATCTATTACGTTGTTAGCAACTGTTAACTTCCAAATTTAGACGCATTATACTTCGTCGCCCAATTGTAGTTATTATTTTAAACTTATGTCAAATCTCACTGCACGGGTAGCTAAATTTCAAATTTCACTTATTACGTAGTATTTAAATCCTCTTTGATACACATAAATCTTTATATATATAATTCTTGTGTGCGTGTGTATGTCACTGAACTCCTCCTAGACGGCTGGACCGATTTTATTGAAACTTTCTGTGTGTCTTCAGGTGGATTCGAGAATGGTTTAGATTCACAATTGAACTACCTCCTGAACGGCTGGACCGATTTTGATGAGATTTTTGTGTGTTCCAGTGAATTTGAGATTGATGTGCGTCTTCGGGTGGATTCAAGAATGGTTAAGATTCCCAATTAAACTACCTCCTAAACGGCTGGACCGATTTTGATGACTTTTTGTTTGTGAATTTGAGATTGGTTTAGATTCTCAATTACGTCCATATAATATAATTCTCCTGCTCATGTGTATGTTAGTGAACTCCTCCTAACGGCTGGACAGATTTTTCAAATTTAAGATGTGTGTACAGGACAACGTCTGTTGGGTCCACTAGTAAATTATAAAACCGGTAATATATACACTGATTATGAAATATCGGTAAACAGACATAGAATTGAAGATCTTGAAAAACGACGTCATTTTGTTGATACTGTTATTTTGTACAAAATAATTAATAATATTATGGATTGTCCCTCGTTCTTTCAATGTATAAACATAAAAATACCTCGCCCTCAAAAACGCACATATCATTCAAATGAATTATTTCATGTAAATTCTTGTTCTAGTTGTTATGTAGAAAATAGTTTTGTTCGTCGTGTGAGTAAATTTTACAATAATAATTTTCACCATGATTATAGTGTAGACTTCCTGTTCCAGTTTTTCAAAATTAAAAAAAAAAAAACAAATTAAAATAATTTTATTTAAATTCTCATAGGATTTGCATGATCTTTTAAAGTATTTTTATACGTTTGTATAATTATAATAGACTGTTCGCTGTTAAACCTGTTAATTAAGGAAACTCTAGGTCTAGTATCTGTTATTTAATTTAGTAAAATCATTTGTAAGACTGTCTGTTTCTGAATAAAAAAAAAAAAAAAATAGGTGTTTTAGAATACAAAACCACAAAATCTAATTAAATTTATTGATGAAAAAGAAAAGATTTATTACGTTTAAATATTTAGTATTTGTCATTTGAGCGTAAACAAATGTTTTCTTTCCTTTGTTGCTCATATATTAAACAAATATTGACGAGAAGCAATAAAATTAAAAAAACATGGAAATTTAGACAATAATATTACTTTATTTAAAGCAGAAAGCGATACCACATCCACGTCCAGACTATAATTATTATTCAAACTTCGTTTTTTAACTTATCAGTAAGCAGAACATGCTGGCTGTATGACGAGACCTTTCCCGTGTCATAACACTTTTTGAGTCAATACAAAAATTAAAATAATAAAATTGTGATTTTTTGAAGTTAAACTTGTGAAAAAAGGATTAGAGTGTAATTTTAAGATGCGCGCGCATCGCTGTAACACAAAAGTAACAGGGTGAAGTTGGTTCCTAAAATTTTCTGACGTTTGCGTCATTCATTATTTTTTTTTTGTTTCTTCTTCCATTATTAGGATAGGCAAAGGTTACAAGCCCGTGCAGTCGTATTCGTTGTTTAATAATTAATTGTCAAAGCCATCGTTGCAAGATTTATACAATATTGTTCTGTCTACAAACGTAGAATAGCACGAGGAATAAAATGATTTTTTAATGATTTTTGCTTTGTTAGGCCAAAGAAGTATAACTTCTTGCGTGCATACACACACACTTTTTTTTAAATAGCCCTGCCCATTTCAATGCAGTGCCGCTCAAGATTGTTTAAAAACCCAAAAATTCTGAGCGGCACTACAATTGCGCTCGTCACCTTGAGACATAGGATGTCAAGACGGCACCCTTCAGACTGAAACACAATAATGTTTACACATGACTGTTTCACGGTAGAAATAGGCGCCGTTGTGGTACCCATAATCTAGCCGGCATCCTGTCCAAAGGAGCCTCCCACTGGTAAAAGCACACACTAAAGAAGTCAACACCTAGATAATCATGAGAAACAATACTAAAGCAGCGAAATATTTTTTTTAATATTTGACTATGAAACATTAATTACTACAGTATAAATCTCCGCATAGCAACAAGATTTTAAGAAACAGTAGAGTTTCCCATGTGAAAACACGATGTCATTGTGCATGATTTGTGCTGAGTAAGGCTTTTTCACAAGCGGTCGTTCACCCGCGCTTGAAGGTTGCGTTGTGTTTATGTTATGGTTACGCCGTTCTTTGTTAAGGGTCTACTTAAAATTATGTAATGTTAAGTAATTCTAAAATTTAAAATGTTGTGTTATTAATATGGGACAGGTATAATTAATACTATTGAAAAGCGATGGGCTCGGGAAGTTACAAAATTTCGTAATATTATGAGTTCATCAAAATCATCATCATCAGCCGGAAGACGTCCACTGCTGGACAAAAGCCTCCCCCAAAAATCTCCACGATGGTCCTGCGCTGCCCTCGTCCAACGTATTCCGGCGATGTTGACCAGATCGTCCATCTTGTGGGGCCTACCAACACTACCACTTTTCTGTCCCATTGGCCACGTGCCCTGCCCACTGCCACTTCAGTTTCGCAATAAATTGGGCTATGTCGGTGACTTTGGTTATATTATGAGTAATATTCTATAGATCTCTATATATCCCTATTGTTTTTAGAGAAGTTTTTTTTTGTGGCAAAGACATCGATATTTACAAAGAATAGACACACAAATATAATTAAATATTTTCAAAAAAAAATGTGAAAAAATTTACAGCACCTCCTCAGTGGTACTTAATTCCTCCTTTGTGAAGGTCGTGAAGGGGTTGTGCTTCGCCACGACAGTTACTTTAGTAGTTCTAGAAAGAAAAACTCTTTTGTAGGTCGACCATGGTAGACTCAAATTTGCGTCGCTTTGGTAGCGGCTTTTGCGAGGGTGTTGCTGTTCGAAACCCCTTTTAGATAAACTGGTCACTGATGGTGTTACCGAGAGCACCATTTCTCTTGGCTCATCGGGCAGTTGCCTTGCATGAAGAAGCGCTGCAAGTATCTCTTAGTGGCTGCACAGCACGCCATTAGGATATCATCCCCACCGTCTGGATGTGTGTCGGTCCTCTACTGTGCGACTTTCAAGGAGCTTTCTTCCAGGTACTACAAAGCTGTGGAATGAGCTTCCTGGTGCGGTATTTCCGGGACTTGGTTTCCTTAAAAAATAGCGCGTACACCTTCCTAAAAGGCCGGCAAATCTCCTGTGATTCCTCTGGTATTGCAAGAGAATGGGGGCGGCTGTGATCACTTAACACCAGGTCAATCTTACGCTCGTTTGTTCTCCTTTTTCGATAAAAAAAACTGTTGGGATCTTTTCCTGCGTGTGTGGTTAAAGACAGGCAAGGTTCTTGATTCCTCTGATGCGTTGTATTGGCATATGTGCGGTAACTACGTATTATCAGATATTCCGCAAGCTCTTTTGTGTTAAATTACTATACAAAATCCCACAGGTATACGCAACTTGAGTTCTAAAAATTATTATCAATAAATAACAAAACGAAAGAATATATTTACACATACTAAAACCCCAAACGAAATTTGAGAATTAAAATGTTGACGGCTCTGGCCCCCAATTAACAAGCTATTAAAGAAAAAAAAAGGTTTCAACTTGACACGTTCAGTGAATATCGATTTATAATGAATCAATCACCGCCAATATCCGCATATCAGACATTACCCATTATTCGTTTAATTACGTATCGTATTAATATACAAATATAAAACAGGCCTTATTGGCGCCGCTGATGAAAAAACTTATGTTTTTATAAATCCTCGAGAAACCGGAATGTAGGTGATACTAAGTTTTACAGTATTAGGGTGACAACGTTTTGAGGTATAAACAAACATATCAAAGCGTTATATACGAATATTAATGGAGTCAAGCAATGACATTCTGTATATATATAGACAAATCATGTCATGAAAACAAAGTTGAAATATGGAATACGCCACTAATTACTAGAAGACTTTATAAATTTATACATTGCCGCAACTCCAGTTGCTTAAAATTTACTAGGTGTATAAGCAGCAATGTAAAACATTTATTCGGTTCAGGTAACGTATGTTGGATGTAGAAACCGATTCGGACAGTGACAGTTGACACACAACTACGCAGAAAAGTGTGCTTACATTGTCTGTAAGCACACTTTTCCCGTTCCGCTATCAGACTGCGAATTATGTCCTTATATGTGTATAGAACGTAATTGGAGTCAAATCAAGTTTAACATTAATTACTGTTAGAGTAACAGGTAATAAAAAATGTATTAGATAATATCTACCTTTCATATTAATTTCATACTAACCTTTTAATTATTTCTTGATTTTTAGATAATATTAAACATAAACAAGTATTGACAAAAACCTATTAAAATTAAATATTGTGAAGTATCGCAATAAATAAGTATTCTTATATTCAAGCAAATCATGGTCACTGTAATTATTATGATTCACAGCACTACAGGGTAATTTGTTATTAGCATGTACATCTGTAACATACGAGGCGACGATGACAAGCTATTTGCATTACACTGACAAGCAACTTCACCGTTTGACAGTTGAACATGCGAATAGCAAGCGATGTATTGAACGCTTGTTAGTTTATTAGTAATCTGTGACTGCATTGCAGTGGAAGCACGTGGAAGCGTATAATTTAAAAGATTTTTTTCTGCATATAAATCAATGTGTTTTTTTTAAATAATGTAAGGTTATTGATCGGCTACCATGGACTTTGACCAGTATATAATTAATCTTCAAAGGCCGCCGTGTAGACATATTTCATATTTTTATGATCGCAGTCAAAATGATCAGAAAAAATACAAATACTATATATTCCTACTACGTCATACTGCGATATTTACACAAACTTTTATATATATGACTATTATCAGCCTCCCAAAACTTTAGCCTATTACCAAATGTAGCATAAATCTATTGCCTACAGTTCCATCATTACGTTTTCCTGTCGCTGACATTCAAAGAGAGACAAATAAAACACAGCAAAGAAAAAAAAACACAAGTAATGTCAAGGTCAATGACCTTTCTATGAGTATGAAAATACAAATATATGCGTAAAAACATTTTTAGTAGACTCTATTATTCACGATTTTTATGACTTTTATCATATAAGATTTATTACAATATTTCTTATAGCAATGAACTTATATTTTGAAGTTTTAACAATATCGTTGGTGCGTGTTTTGAGAGAAGCGCCTTATACTATACTCGATCAAATGACTTCGTTATATCCAGGCCAGCCAGGTCTTCCCCTTCTGCTTTCGATAGCCGCCGCCCATCTATGTGGTAGGTATACCAAAAGATCGCCTGCCGACCGACCATGGCGAAAGCCGTACTATCGGTCATTGATCAACTGGTGACCCTCTAGAGGCTTTAGATATACCTAGAGCTGGTGGTTAATTATGCTCTCCATGATTTTGGAGAGCAGAGAAGTAATATCTCTAAGCGCTGTAGTTTGCCGGATCCGAAATATCTCCTTTTTTCTGGATCGGATGGACAAGGGCTGACTTTCATGAGTCAGGGACTACGCCTTTTGTATATGAGTGCCGGAATATACGCGTTAGCACCGCGTCAACTCAGGGGCACACGTTCTAAGCACGATTGGAGAAATGCCATCCGGCCCGCTCGACTTCCTGACGTCCAACGAAAACAGAGCTCGCCTAACAGTTTTCTGTCTCAACTGTACTTCAGGCATAGACCTCTAACACCGCGGGATGGTCTCTATCGAAAAAAATTGTACTTTATTTGACGCTTTATGAGATCGGCAATGCTCTTGTGATTCCTCTGTTGTTACAAGAAATATTGGGCTGCGGTGATCACTTACCATCAGGTACCCCATACCTTCATTTGTCCTCCACTCCAAAAGAAAAAACATAACAAAAGAAATACTAATCCTGTTAATCCGCAGGTAAGCTGCTTTGTCTGTGTATACAATAAAAACAAAAACAAACGCCCATTATTCCTGCACGCTTGTCAATTAACTGTCGCAACTTATATAATTCACGTTAAATGTAGGACCTCTGAACGGTAGTCTCTGTTTGCTTTAAATTATGACACAATCTAAACCACAGGTGTCGTTAGTGTGCACTGATTCTCAAACTTTAATAAGTTTAGATATTTTATTAGGTATGATATTATGTTTTATGAATTGAAGCGAATGGTGAAAAGTTGTTATCAGCTGCAGAGATAAAAGAAAAGAAAAGGAGGAAAAATAATATACATTTTTTTTTATTCGATAGTTCGCTATATAACTAAAAATCTTATCTGGTGTCACCACATAAACCATGTGGTGTCGTGGGACACCAGATAGGAAAGAAGTTCCTTATTATAAAACTATTAATTTTACTGATTTACTAAAAGAAATGGGCAGTTTCCACTGAATGAAGAATCCAGTTTTCACGCAAGAAGTTATACTTCTTTGGCGTAACAAAACAAATCCTTAAAATTATTTAGTCGTCGTGCTATTCTACATTTGTAGAAAGAACAATATTGTAAAAATCGTGAAATAAATTGTTAAATATTAACGAATACGGCTGTATTGGCTTGAATCCTTTGTCTGTCCTAATAATGGACGAAAAAACCAAAAAAAAATAATCAATGTCGCAAAATTCAGAAAATTTCTGAAAACTTTTATATTTAGATGTCGTTATGCGCGCCCAACGTAATGGTCAAAGAAATTTATCTAAAATAACATCAAAAAGGTACTATAAACTTCATAATGTTTTGCTCTTATGTCAATGTAATTTTGCAGTTATAAACCTATTTAAATTGATTTAAATATTCGTTTATTGCATTTTGGTTTGGCTTGGCCTTGTTTCCTATGCTCTAAATAAATAAAATAAACAATCAATGTAATTTAGCATGTGTCAAATGTCAATAGTTGTTATTTGTCAACTATTTATATATAAATAAAAAGTGTCGTTACAACTTTTGGTCTTAATTTTTTCCGTCTAGCCTCCTTTCGGAACTTCGTTCCAAAAATATGAAATGTTACAATAGTAATTTAAGTATTATTTTTTCTTAATTAGCGAATGATGTCGTCATAGTTCAATACAAATATATAATCAGATAGGTTGAATATTGAAATTCTTGTCGCCATTATTTTCTTTAAAATCCGTTCTGACCATCAGTGATGACTAGTTGACTATTAACATTATGTCGTCGTTCTTTTATATAAAATACGTTCTGACCAATGGTTTTACTTTTCAAATATTTGAATTTCCCTATTTATTCTTTTTTGTAATATAATAAATTCACGATATATGATTGCTTTTTGCTTAAACGCCTCAAACATATCTGCTGCTAGTTTAGTTACGAATTTATTGCTAGGTCATAAACTAGTTGTAATGGGACAATATTTATTTGTGTGCGAAATACCAGATATCCTGTAAGTTTATTAGATTATATTATTAATCTCGTGAAAAATAATGCCAAAGTTTGAGAAGTGCTGACAGTACCGCAGTGTATTGCACCATTTACGGCATCTTGTGTAAGGCTCTCACGCGGTCGGGTAGGTCAGTGCTGGCTTTGATATCACCATTCAGCACTATATAAAGAAGACATATTAAACCTGTGCTAAGGTATAATAGTATACCTCTAGAAGGCTGTGGTCATAGACAAAGTGACGCGCAGTTTATATGAGAGGTGCTTAGTTTGATGACTTATTGTGGCTTGTAGATGATGGATAGGTGAATGTATTTTACTATTTTAATATAAGCTTTTAGGCAAAATTGACAATTGTTGCCTATAATTTAAAAACTACCAATAAATATGTTATTGAAATACTGAAATTGATATTAACACAAAATTTATGCCAATTTTAGAACTTATAATATATAGCTATAATATCGCATACAATATTTTTTTCGTAAGTCATGTAAGAAATTACGATAAGAAATCCGACTAGAAAAATGAAGAATATCTGCACGTCTTGATGTGTTACAAGCTGGCATTGCACGTACAGTTAGTATCGTGACACAAAATCTGTGTTTACACGTGTATGCTGACTGTACTGCCACAGTATCAAGATTTATAGTATGTAAACTAAGGTATTTCGACCTTGTTTTATATTGGTATCAATTAGGTTTAGTGTCAGACGAGGGAGATAAACACACCTTTAAATAAGTTCAGTTATATTTAATTAAAATTTTCGGACTAAAACTAAATTAAAATCTTGACCTAAACCGCAACCCAACGTCCAACATTCTAGCCTTGGGGTTAGTCACTTATATGTTTTATTATGGTTGCGGTTTAGGTCAAGATTTTAATTTAGTTTTAGTCCGAAAATTTTAATTAAATATAACTGAACTTATTTAAAGGTGTGTTTATCTCCCTCGTCTGACACTAAAACTAATATATTTATATATATATATATATATATATATATATATATATATATAAATATTTATTATACATTTCATAAATATTGTATTAAGTAAATTTTACATTATCATTGTATGTATAAAAGGTAGATAGACAGATATCTACTGTCAAAGTCGAACAATATTTAACTTCCACAAATTTCGCTATTAAGTAACTGTAATAAATCGAATATATAATTATAATAGAAAATGAGACTTGACATGTTATGTATCAAGGTGACGAGCGCAGTTGAAGTGCCGCTCAGATTTTTTGGGTTTTTTTAAGAATCATGAGTGGCACTGCATTGTAATGGGCAGAAGTATCAACCATCAGCTGAAGGTCCTGCTCGTCTCCTCCCTTATTCTCTTTAAAAAAAATCAAATTTTTATAATCAGCATGACTGTTTAACATCAGTCATCATATTACAAAGGCTCATTACTAACTGCAATTTCTGCACTGTGGTATCAGCATATTACTACCTTAATAGCCAATTTCACCCAGATTTCAATAAGCGCTCAACAATGCATAAGCCACGGTTCGCTGCCATAATGCTGGAATCGTGAATGTTAAGCCATAATTAGATCTAGTGATCCGCAATTCTGTAATTGTTATTGATGCTTTGAATAGTTATTGCGGTAGACTTCAGACTAACAATAACATCGAGGTAATCTAAATATAATTTAACTTTTCCAATTTTTTTCATGAAAATAAGGGACGAGACGAGCAGGACGTTCAGCTGATGGACATTGATACGCTCTACCCATTACAATGCAGTGCCGCTCAGGATTCTTGAAAAAAACCCGAAAATTCTGAGCAGCACTACAATTACGCTCTTCACCTTGAGACTTAAGATGTTAAGTCTCACTTGCCCAGTAATTTCAGTAGCTACGGCGCCCTTCAGACCGAAACACAATAATACTTAAACATTACTGCTTCAGGGCAGAAAAAGCGCAGTTGTGGTCCCCTTAATCTAGTTGGCATCCTGTACAAAGGAGCCTCCCACTGGTTTAATTATCAATATTGTTAATTGTCTTCGTAGGATGTAGCTGTGTATTACACTGGTCCTGTGTTGTTAATAAACGCGAAGTAAAGTTATTCCAATTAAAAACATTTTTCTTTATCTTACCTTTGTCACTACAGAATTAAATGAAAGGGAGAAGCAATTTTAAACTTGGAGTAACTTTACATTGCGTTTTTAACTTTAAATTGTGTAAAGATGTTTTATATATTTATCAAAGTCTTACAATACACTACCTTATAGACAAAATGTGCAAGAAAAGAAAATCTCTAACGGAGAAACATCAATATAGAAAAGGAAATTGAATCTGTTTCAACTGTAACTCCATTTGATTGACAGGTTGTCACCGAACGAAACCTTGCTAACCACTAGCTAATACCATTAACACATTGACAAATGATAATTGATCCCGCAGAGGTCCCGCATTATCGGGCTGTCGGGTCGTCTACGCGCTAGTATAATCTAAGGTCAAACAGCTCCTTGAAACACTCCGAAAAATTTAATAAAATAAAATAATTATTCAATGATCTCTTCCTTACGCGGTCTTTCCAGGACCTGTACTGTTCTCACCTCTGGGCGGGTGCTCCCCAGTACCAGCTTCTTCCATTTGACCGAATACAACGAAGAGCGGCTCGAATCATCGACGATCAAGTCATCTCCCATCGGCTTGATTCTCTAGCATTGCGTAGAGATGTGGGTTCTCACTGTATCTTCTACCGCATTTATCACGGGGAGTGCTCAGAGGAGCTGTTCGGGTTGATTCCAGCGGCTGAATTCCACCACCCGACATTACGTGCAAAGTACCATCCGCATCACGTAGACGTCTGGCATTCCACAACCGCGCGTTTCGTCCGAAATTTCTTGCCTCGCACAGCCACTTTGTGGAATCAACTACCGGCAGCGGTCTTCCCGAACAGATACGACTTAGGGACCTTCAAGAAAAAAGCAACCTTAAAGGCCGGCAACGCATTTCTTGACACACCTGTTGTTGCGGATATCCATGATCTCTGATGTTTTAGGAGAATCTGCACGTGATATTCACTTAATACTTGAGGACCTGATCGCCCTGCTCTTCCATAAGAATTCTTTGTGATTCCTCTGGCGTTATAAGACGGCACTGATATCTTACTCAGAAACCACGCACTCTCACTTGTCTTTCGCATTCTTAAGCTCATAACTTTTCCGCATGGCTTTAGACAACTCAGTTTTTAGTTTTCCGCGGTAGACTTCAGCCAAATAGATAGACCATTTGTGTGCATAGTGATAATCTGTATGTAGTGTCTAATGTAATTTCTCCGCACGTCGGTCTGTGAGGTTATCTTCCATTAAACCTGCATTAACTTTCCACAGTCGTCACTCGCAATCTGTGACTAATTCAGTAATTTTAACGATGCTTCGATGCACTTGGTGCAATGAGAAAAACACCTTGGTTATCTTATGGACGATTTTGCTTTCATCTATGTTTTACTATGTGGTTTGGTGCTAAAATGCCCAAATATTTTTTTGTAGTTTATGTTGTCTTAGTGACTTTAAATAAATAATTTCATGTACATATACATACAATTATACAAGTGTATGTATTTCCCATTGAGAGCTACTTTTAACCGACTTCAAAAAGGAGGAGGTTATCAATTCGATCGGGATTTTTTTTTGTGTCTAACAAAGCCAGTAACAAACAATTCCTTATTTTCTAGTGTTATAACAATTAAAGTCACTATTACAAGCAATCATTGATATTGGCTCTTTCAGCACCAGACCACAGATATTATGCATATAAATATATTTCTTTGCACTATTATAACTTCGCTTAGATTTTGACGTTGCGATGAAGAAGTGCAATGAGAAAAACAACTTACTTATCTCATGGATGATTTTGAGTTAATCTTTGTTGTTGTATTTCTTTGCACTATTACTTCGCTTTAGATGTAGATGCTGAAATGAAAATTTCTCATTTTATAAGGTACAATGAGTTTTGTCTGTTTACAATAAAAAAAAATATCATTAAAAATTATTGAAATAACGTGTAGATACATTCCCGAACTATGTCGGTCATTTTGGAAAATGGTACTAGCTTTTTGTTAATTTAAATAATTTTAGACTGTTCTCAATCGCCAGATTATGTAAACATGTATAGAATTTCATCCCCATATACTTATTTTTTATTTTATTTATATATTATATAGAAATATCAAAAGAGACCACCGTTCAGATATTCTTTATCTTTAATAAAAGAACCATTCAAAATTCTAATTAAAATATTTGGTGGTTAAATAAGAAAACACACACAATATATTTAAAAAAATTTAAAAACTTCTTCTTTAGCTAAGTCAAAAATACGTATATATAAGTATTACAAGCTGAAACTTATAAACGTTCTACGAGGCATGAGCCTTGTCTGTTAACTTTTTTTAAATTACTACTCATATATCCTGATATCAAAACTAAATTTAATTTATTTAACTGTTAACTTTCAATCAAAGTTTCCCACTTTACTTTATAAAATAAATAATAGAAAATTCTTTATTGCACTGAAATAGTACATTTCGATACAAGTACGTAAAGACAGTCCACGTTTGATTCGGAGATTACTCAGACAATTCCAAACGTAAATTAAACCACGTTTATTAATACATTTATTATGTTATGTAGAGCCCGCCCGAGCTACTTACTTGTAATAACATAATAGCATAGCTAAACGTCCTGCTCGTCTCGTCCCTTATTGTCATAAAAAAAAAGGTTTTCTAATTAATCGTATATATAAAGGTTATG
Organism: Leptidea sinapis; assembly: GCF_905404315.1. Taxonomy (NCBI): domain Eukaryota; kingdom Metazoa; phylum Arthropoda; class Insecta; order Lepidoptera; family Pieridae; genus Leptidea; species Leptidea sinapis. The sequence continues at coordinate 31,299,824 of NC_066265.1, forward strand.
TTATTGTATAATTTTACTAACATTTGTATGTTCTTGCTGTTGACATTAAATACACCAATATGGCATCCGACATGGGCTGACCTCAGTACCTCGATCAGTGCGTCGACATACAGATTGAACGGGATCGGAGAAGTCAGTCCGCCCTGCCTAACAGCATAGTTCAATGTGTATGTATCAGAATATGACTTTTGTCATTTTACAATATACCTTTGGTGCTGATACCAATACTTTAAGACTCGAACAATACTGTGAGATACACCTGTTCTATACAATTTGTCCCATAACTTACTATATACCACTCTATCATATGCTTTACTTAAATCTAGGAAACAAGCAAAACGTTCAATTATGCAAGGAGGTAGTTTGTACTACCTCCTTGCAAATAATAAAGTCCAACCACGCCTCCGATACAATATCCAGTATTTATCACGCACGTTTAACCCTAGCTATGATAAACGACAGTAATTTAGTAAGAACGAAGTCTAACCAGTTTCCGTAGACTTAATTGTTAATAATTCAAAGTTTAAGATTTATACTCGCAACAATGTTTCGAGTTTAATCTTTAGCAAAGCTTTGCAGCACTTAGACAAAACATTTATAAAGTTTAATCCGGATACTTCAGTCTTTTGAAACTTTAATTTAATAACTAAGAAACACTTTAATAGTGATATTGACAAAATTGAGGTATGTTAACCTTCATACGGTCTTTGGGTCAACTTTGACCCACTTAAGGAATTAAATGAAGTTTTTTCTTGAGCTAATTTCTTTTTGATGTTTCATGACTTTTACCAAAGTTTTGAGCTTAATATATTAAGTATATAATTGTCAAGAAATATCTTTAATTTGTCAATCTATAATTTTTTACACGATCATAGTCCTTATGTCATATTTGACGATAAGTATTAAACGAACGTCATTTATTATTTGGTATCAATTGTATGGTTGCATTGTTCTTCTCAAAGGATTGTAATAGTCTTATAATAAATGGTGAGTTATATTTATTTATTTATTAGGTTTATTTACAATCACTTACAATAATACACACAAATATAGAAAATTAGAACTAAAAACTAGGAACTAAATGTAGTGATTACTTACAAATATACACATCATGCACAGAAGTAATTATTTTTAGGTATAATATACAATGAGTTACAAAGAAAACATTTTTTTTAAATTAATATATAAGTTTTACACAGTTACATCAATTTTCCAATTATAACATTATTAAAGATTACCAATGATGCTGCAAATGGTCTTGCGGAATTTGGCTAAGGAATCAGCAAATATATTAATATCAGCTATGCTATAAGAATTTAAAATTTTACATAATCTGAGTTCTGAAAGCTTATGGGATTCTCAAAAAGGGAGTCCAACATACACAGCACTGAAGACTTGCAAGAAAATATCATGACTTATTGATTTCGACTACAGAGACACTCAAAGCGAACGGCGTTTCTTAGACAACTTAGCTCCGTTGCGTGAGTAGCAGGATTGGTGGGTTGAGATACCACCGAAGCTTTACAGTCCTTGTGAAAATATTACAGTAGATTAACAGCTGGTAGCATTCAGAGGAAGGTGCCCATTTCCACAGTACATCCCATCAAAGCCCGAAAAGTAAGGAATAAAGTCTTGGTAATTATAATAAACAAACATTTCAGTAGTATTTCTATTCAATGTAATTATATAGTTATTTAAAATACAAACCCCAATAATAGTAATTATTTCAAATATTATACATAACTTCTGGAAATATAGTACTGGGTCAAATATGACCCGAAGCTCAGTAACTTTGTAGACCGTAGGAAGGTTAAACTTGAAGAATGCAAGCTAATCAGAAGAAATCAACGCACGCAAAATTTACGCTCAAGAGAGAAACTTGCTCCCCGGTGACAATCTACAATTACGAAATTCGGCAAGACGATTACGCTAAATACTTGGGCTTGCATTTGGGTCGAAGACTGACGTGGCATATGCACATACTGGCAAAACAAAAACAACTCGATTTAAAGCTACGCAGTATGTTCTGGTGTATAGGACGTACTCGTAATTCACAAATGAGCAATCACAGCAAATTGACAGTTTATAAAACTATTTTACAATGTGACGTAGGGCATCCAACTCTGGGGTATCGTCAGCACTATTGAGATATTGGAACGATTTCAAACCAAGGCACTGAGAGTCATCTTCAGAATACCACATTAATCATTTTATACAATATCATATATAATAGTAATATTAACACATTTTTACACAAATTATCTTGCCCCAAATTAAGCATAGCCTGTGCTATGGTTAACAAGACAACGATATATTTATTACGATATACTTACTTAAACATACATAAATACATATAAATATCCATGACTCGGATACAAACATCCATATTCATCATATAAATGTTTGCACCTACCGGGATTCGAACCCGGAACCTCTCTAGCTTAGGTGGTAGGGTCGCTAACCACTCGGCTATACGATCGTCTAACCTGAAACATCCAACTGTCAAACAGGGGAACACGAAATACAGTATTAACTACCTGAAAAGACTAGCAACTCATTAAAACTTGGCTCCTAACTGCGTGGTGACAAAAGTTTATGGTATAAGCGATTGAAAAGCTATTATAGTGTTATCAGACAAAATAGCGCATTATTGTTGTCTAAAAAAGATTGCCATGAAGCAGAAATAGCAAAAAAAATTATAGCAGGCCAAACAAAAAGTATAAAACATTAATTTTTTCTTGATGTATATGTTGAATGTTTTATAGCGATATTATACTTATAATATTATTTACAAAATATTCATAATATGCTAATAAATATATCTTCAAAATGACTACTAGCAGGTACCATATTTTATATTTAAAAAAAGCCCGCTGATTTTCTTGCGCCCATTCTTCTCAGGTCTGAGGCAGTATCTTTTGAATGGGTGGTAGTTTTTGACGTTCAATAAGTGATATTAAATCCTATTTTCAATAAAAATATTTGAATTTGAATACCAATCAATGTTAATAAATATGTTTTTAGAATAAAAAAGTTTTTCTGATTGTATAATCACACTATTCGTAGTTGCTTTTCTATAAAAGCGTGTTTTCCGTTTTTTTATCTATTTTTTTTATTGAACTTCTTATGCGAGGGTAACTGCTTTGTAACGTTATTTGTTACGGCGTCAGTCTGTCTTTGCAAGATTTTTAGAACATAATATAAAAGTTACATAGAAAGGAAAATGATATTAAATAATTTAAATAGAAAAGTCAAAAAATCTTTGCTCAAAATCAGACAGTACAAATGAGCTCACATCATTTATACGTTTTAAAAAACTACTTACTAGATCTCGTTTAAACCAATTTTCAGTGGAAGTTTTCATGGTAATGTACATCATATATTTTTTTAGTTGTATCATTCTCTTATTTTAGAAGTTACAGGGGGAACCCCCAAAATTTATTGTCTTTTTTTCTATTTTTGTCTGAATATTATACTGACCAAGAAATCATCAATTTACCAAGTTTCAACGGTATAGTTCTTATAGTTATGGAAAAAAGTGGCAGTGTCATACACGGACAGACATGACGAATCTATAAGGCTCCGTTTTTTGCCATTTGGCTATAGAACCCTAAAATAATACTAATAATGTACATATTCAAGAATAAATATATTAAGAATAAATAATATATTTTATGACCAATAAAAGATTTTATTAATAAATATCCTTTCCTTACATTACCATAATATTAATATGCATAAAATTTAAGTAATAACTTTAGCTTTTCTCAAGTTAAAGAATTTCAATAGATCAACTTAGATTAGTTTAAGCTATCACTTCTGTAGGGCGTCCCGAGACGCGCAGGTTTTTATTTTATCAATGTAGATATAGACTTGAAGTATACCGAAATAAACAAGTCAGCTATTAAGTTACGATCCCGTAGCGCACAGTGAAGGCTCACAGGTGACTGCTGAGTAGGAACCCTCACTGACGGCGCCCCGTCGATATCAGATTACGGACTTCTCCAAACTATTCCTATCTTTTTTATTTGAACCTTCAACTCAACCGTGTCTTTTATTTTTGTATTCCTAATCGACTGATATTCTTAGTAAGGCCCTGTACGTCTGTTTCAATTTGGTTTACGAGACTATAAAACTACGGGCGGAAAATAATAAAAAACCTAAATTAAACTTTTCCTAATTCAATTTCAAATATTTTTATCCAAAATAGGTTATGAAATCGCTTATTGAAAGTCAAAAACTACTAACCATTCGGAAATGAATGTCTCAGAAGAACCTGAGAAGAACGGGTGTCAGAAACTCAACAGGTTTCTTATTTTTGTGACGACGGTCGCTCCATTCCCAATTTGTGGTATCATTAAGAAAGTCATTCATGTCACAGTAACGTTTACCACATAAACGTATTATAACAATTCTTTTGAATTTTGTAATAAATTTGTTTTGAACATTTTCGGAGATCTTGTTGTAAAAGCGTATACATCGCCCCTTAAATGACTCACTAACTCGACTAAACCAAGTAGTAGGCACAATAAGTTTATGTTTGTTCCTGGTATTATTATGCTTATGACAGTTTCTAGAAAATTCACTTATATACCTATGTACATAGATGATCAAAATACAGACTATTAATCTAACACCGAGCGGGATTTTACTAAGGAACTCTTTTGGTTTCATTACGAATCGAATTTGACTGTTTTTCCTGTAATTTTGTTATTCAATTCAATTCAAAAACTCTTTACTTACTGTAAAACTTCATAAGTTATTTAGTGCAAGTCTTTTTTTATGAAAATAAGGGAGGAGACGGGCAGGACGTTCAGCTGATGGAAATTGATACGCCCTGCCCAGTACAATGCAGTGCCGCTCAGTATTCTTGAAAAACACTAAAAATTGTGAGTGGCACCACAACTGCGCTCTTCACCTTGAGACATAAGATGTTAAGGCTAATTTGCCCAGTAATTTCACTAGCTACAGCGCCCTTCACAACGAAACACTGTAATGCTTACACATTACTGCTTCACGGCAGAAATAGGCGCCGTTGTTCTACCCATAATCTAGCCGGCATCCTGTGAGGAGCCTCCCACTGGTCAAGTCAAGTCAGGATGAAGTACAAAAGTTACAAAAGCATTCAAATGAGTATAACAATATTCATTAACAATAAATTTAGAAACATTAAACCCAACTATCTTTATCATTCAAATAATATTTCACATTATAATAGGCCTTAGATGCTAATTTATTTTTTACGATACATTTAAATTTTTTAATTGGTAATATTTTAATATCATTTGGGAGTTTATCATAAAATACTACAATCCACTTTAAAAGAGTTTACGGAGCCTAGTAGGAATTGCGAGTTTGTTTTTGTTTCGAGTATTGACATTATGTACATCACTATTCTTTTTAAATTGGCTAATATGTTTATGAGCGTATAGGTGGTTTTCGTATATGCACTGGCAGTGTATTAATTTCACTAAAGTTTTCTCTCAATGAGTCCTTTGAACGCATTTTATAGACACCTCGAATTGCCTTTCTGCAGTTACATAATATATATTTACCAGTGGGAGGCGCCTTTGCACAGGATGCTGGCTAGATTATTGGTACCACAACGGCGCCTTTTATGCCGTGAAGCAGTAATGTGTATTCATAACTGTGTTCGCTCTGAAGGGCGCCGTAGCAAGGGAAATTACTGGACAAAGGAGACTTAACATCTTACGTCTTAAGGTGACGAGCGCAGTTGTAGTGCCGCTCAGATTTATTGGATTTTTCAAGAATCCTGAGCGGCACTGCTTTGTACTGAGCCGAGCGTATCTATTACCATCAGCTGAATGTCCTGCTTGTCTCGTCCCTTATTTTCATAAAAAAACCCTATTTCTATTTATTGAGTGGGTACGAATCTGTAAATAGGTATGTTTGTGTTTCTTTCACTACCCGCAGTATTAACGCTGTGACATTAAATAGTTAAATTACACAACAATACAAAAACATTGTTTAAGTATTTCCTGATTTGATACTAAGTTACAACTTAAGCAGTTGTCATGCGGGTGAAAAAAGCAATCATGGATACAATTAATGTGCTTATTGTAACTTATGTGTGCTATTTAACTGTAGTTTATGTTATCACAGGTATCTTTATATAAAAACTGTGACGTTACCACCCAGTTGTTCATATAAAAAGCAAATAAAGATTTTCTATCCCTAATAATGTCAAATTTTGAAGATTTTTAGGAAGTGACTGAAATAATAGAAAATATGTGTACGCATTGCAATGCTTTATTGCTCAGGATACTTGAAACACCCAAAAATTCTGAGCGGCACTACAATTGCGCTCGTCACCTTGAGACATCAGATGTTAAGTCTCATTTGCCGAGTAATTTCACTAGCTACGGCGCCCTTCAGACCGAAACACAATAATGCTTACACGTTACTGCTTCAGGGCAGAAAAAATGCAGTAAAGGAGCTCCACACTGGTATAATATTTTGTCCTGACCTTTAACTTTGAATCAACTTTTTCTAGCCTAAATAATGCTGAAGCTATTAGTGAAACAATAAACCATAGATGCAAACTATTCAAAGAATAATTCCATGTAATCTCTTCTACCATCTCATAACAATATAAACCTTAGTCATCGGATACAAGTTTTGATATATTTTTATTCCCAATGCAAGGAGGAAAGAGAATTCCAGTGGAGTCCATCGCGTGCGGTCCAGGTGACCTCACGATGGCATATATGATGATAACACAATTTATATGACAAGCGAACAAAGACTTAATTTTTGTACTTTTTTACCGCACGCGACTGACCACAACACTCGCAGCTAGGAACTTACATAGACGGAGCGAAATGACGATAAATTATCTTTTTATACAGTCAGTCAGTTTTTTTTTACATTTTGTTAATATTTGTTACTTTAAAATTATTTACTTCGGAAAGAAATGGCACAGGATAAGAAAGAGCACAAAAAACTATTTAAAATGCTCTTTTAAATATAATATCATAAGTAGTTAATGGAGTGAGCGAGACAAACTCGCATATTTTTTTTTCAAAATTGGATTGAGAGAGAGACAGCGGTATCTGATTTCAGCGATTGGTCAAGTCAATAACGTTGTAATATATCTCAAAATGGCGACGAACTTAAAAACCTCTTCCTAAAATGTCTATGTTGTGTTAAAAACGCATAGATATACGGTTTAGACTTTCAGATAAGAGACAGTTATAGAGAATGTAAAAAAGAAAATTTTATGCATCTTAGACAATGTTTTTTAAATACCTACAGACACGCTCTGTCTAAATTCCCGTAGCACAAGCCGTAGTAGTCGGTGGTGAAACAATTTATCTTATAAACTTTACGATCTTATTGGTCGTTAAAGGATAACGAACTTACTGGATAATGCTTTATTTCATGCCTTTTTTAATGTATTGGAATCATTATAAGGTTGGATATGATAGATAACTTGTAGTAATAATACTATTTAAACTTTTTTGCGTTTAAACAAGCCATTTTATTATTATATAAAGATATAATTATTATGATAGTTATTTTATTTATGAAAATAAGGGACTAGACGAGCAGGGCGTTCAGCTGATGGTAATTGATACGCCCTGCCCATTAAATGTAGTGCCGCTCAGGATTTGTGAAAAACCCCAAAAATTCTGTGCGGCACTATAACTGCGCTCGTCACCTTGAGATATAAGATGTTGAGTCTCTTTTGCCCAGTAATTTCACTAGCTACGGCGCCCTTCAGACCGAAACACAGTAATGCTTACACATTATTTCTTCACGGTAGAAATAGGCGCCGTTGTGGTACCCATAATCTAGCCGGCATCCTGTGCAAAGGAGTCTCCCACTGGTCAAATCGTATTTAACCGTATTCGCAGTAATATAGTCTTATAATAGAAATACTAACCTAATATTTCCGTAGATAAAAAATAGATCTTTAGTAACTATAGGGAAAGTAAAAATTAGATAAATTCTGAGACAGTATTAAATAAAGATATAATTATGATAGTTATTTTAATCGTATTTAACTATATTTGCTGTAGTATAGGCTAATAACACAAATACTAAAATTATCTAGCGATTAGGACATTCATACGTTATCAATTAAACTATAAATATAGAAACAAGTTTGCTTTTTTTTGGAAAAGTGGTCAAATTATAAAGTGTTGATTATGTAATTTCGTTAATGAAATGAAATCGAAGAAACTTATTACATTTTAATCGTAATTACCTCCTCTGGCGCTTATTTTATGAGGAATAGGAGGATAAACATATGTATGTAGTATACATACTGTATTGCAAATCCAGAGGATCTTTGTGGATCGTTTCGATCACAGAAACGATGTCCTGAAAATACCACAGTTTGTTATTTAATTGTAAATATTGCTATAATCTATTCGCAAAGGACAGAATAAATAATAATAAGTAAATGGATTTGATGGACGCCATGTTTGGCCATTTTGGTTTGTTATTAAAAATATGGCTTCAACCTACTTGCAAAACAGAGGATATTTTGTGACTGTATTTTATGGACACCATAAATCTACGAAGTTTGAACGAATTCTGGCCGTTTAATGTGGTTCAATACCCCCAAATGAGTCGGTTACAAACAAATACACATACAGATGAAGCTAATAAAAAGCGTGTAATATAAATAAATAGTTAAAAAAAACTAAAAAGCACGCTTTATATAGAATTCAACAAAAAATTGAAGATAAATTTTAATCAATTTAAATTGAAAATAGTGTGAAAAAAAATATTTTATTGTAAAAAAAGCGTGGAGTGGAGAAGAATTATTATTTTAATAATATCTTAAAAAGCACCCCACGCTTCTTTTAACAATAAAATATTTTTTTACACTATTTTCAATTTAAGTTTACTAAAATTTATTTTATATTTTTTGTTGAATTTTATATAAAGCTTGCTTCTTAGTTTTCTTAAACTATTATTTATTTTTCATTTTTTAGTTAAATTTTCTATAAAAGCGTATATTTAAAACTATTAAGTAGTTTAACATCAATTCCTGCCTTATCGACTATAGATAAAAATTATATAAATTGACAAACATCTTAGCTTGCAAATTGAATAATGGAATAATCTTATCATTTTAGAGTATTGTCATCGGTCCTCGATAAATCTGCAAAGTTTGAATGAAATCTGGCGTCTATAGGAGTCATTTACAAACATACAAGTGAAGCTAATATAAAGCGTATAAAAAGATGTAATACGGCCGCGGAGTAAATAGTTATTAAATTCGCAATAACGTTATTTTTGTAAGATTTATTTACGATTGTTTTATATAACCTGACTCTGTAAAAATTTGATTAAGCAATTTTATTTTTGTTACAGGTAAACATATACGAAAAAGGTTATTTCTCGGTTTGGTGTCGCCTTATTGAAAGATAAAAATACACAAAATGTATTTCTGTTATATTAATTACATTTTAAGAAATATATTTTAATCTGTACTTATGGCGACACTAAATGCCAGCGACCTTGAACGATATGAGTTCAATATATACGATGATATGTAACAAAGCCAATATTTTCAAAATTCTTGCGTGGAAAACAGTTTATATGCTTACAATCCTCGTTATTCACTACTAATCTGAATAAATGAACCTACACAAAAAAGTAGCTACAAGCTATAAGAATAACGTTTCTGAGAGACGCCATGCCAAAAAACTTGTTTAATTTCAAAGAAAAGTGGTAGTTCAAAAAGGCTCGGCAGTGTGAATTATAATCAACAGCAAGCATTAGCAACCTACAAATAAGACTTAAGTATATATGTAACAGGATTAAATAGTGTTCATAGCTCGAAATGCTATACTTTCACCACAAAACTTGTATAAAAACATCATGTTTGCGTGTTTTCTGCTTACTCTTCACCTTATACATAGAAATATGATACTCGGTTAAATGGACTTAGTAGGTCTTTTGTTGGGCGATGTACTTTTATGCCCTTCAAATATGATCCCACAATAATAACAAAACAAAAGAATTGTTCAAACATGTTTATGTAAATGTTACTATAACATAAATTACTTTCTTAATGATATCACACCTTGGGATTGCAGCGACATCCATCTAGAGGCTAATTAATAATAAAATAACTGTTAATAAATTTTATTGTAACAGTAGACCCGAGTTCCATGCACCCTTTCATCTCAGGTCTGAGGCATGTTATATCTTTGAATGAGTGGTAGACTTAACGATAAGTGATTTAAAATCTTGCTTTTAATAGAAATATAACAGGAATTTTAATAATAATCTAGTGTTACTAACTATTACTACCAATGGGAGGCCACCGAATGCCGGCTAGATTATGGGTACCACAACGATGCCTATTTCTCCCGTGAAACAGTAAAGTGTATGCATTATTGTGTATCGGTCTGGAGGGCGCCATAGCTAGTAAAATTACTGGGCAAATGAGACTTAACATCTTATGTCTCAAGGTGACGAGCGCAATTGTAGTGCCGCTCAGAAATTTTGGGGTTTTTTAGAATCCTGAGCGGCATTACATTGTATTGGGCGTATCAATTACCATCAGCTGAACGCCTTGCTCATCTCGTCCCGTATTTTCATTAAAAAATCCTAGTGGAAATATAAACCGTTATGATCATATGATTACAAGACAGCTTATAAAAATTGGGAATACTTATTCTTGATCCAGGCTATTTTGGCAGTACATCCTCCATGTAATAAGGGTCTGTGTGACTAACTGCCGTTTTCAATAACGTATCTCTTATTACGTCTACATTGCTATCACCGTTTAATGACAAGATCTTATCTATCCTTAGTTATGTCCAATATAGTTATATTATTAGTTATAGTCCAATGCTATCTGTCGATAGGTTATTGAAATATAATAATAATTCTTTTATTTCAGGCCAATTACGTCCCATAGTTAACATTAATTCTTTATTCTAATTAAAAGTAAACTTAAAAACTAGAAAACCATCACTGTATAAGGGTGTGGTGTCATAAATATAAAAATATAAAGATATAAAGATATAAAAATTCATAATATTCATTACAAGAAATGTAAGTAAGCGTAAAAGGATAGATTTGTCTACCTCTAGTAAGTTAAACTAAGGATAAATAGATTATTGAAAACGGCCGTAAATCGACATATTTCAACATATTTCTTTTCTCCCACAGCCAGTTTAATTCATTCATTTCTAAAGCATGACCAACACTTCACGTTATTCCGTCTCAATAATTAAGCTTAAGGTTATATATTTCTACAAGTCATATATTTTGTTTTGCTGGCTTTTAAAACATGGCCGACAGCATATTATGATGAAGTATGTTGACAGCAAGTGAATATTATCATCAACTATGATTAATGAAACGTAGCTAGTGAAATAACTGGGCAAATGAGACTTAACATCTTATATCTAAAGGTGTCGAGCGCAATTGTAGTGGCATAAGTGATTTAGAAATCTTGCTTTTAATAGAAATGTAACATGAATTTGAATAATAATCTAGTGTTCCTACTACTACTACCAATGGATGACTCTTTTCACCGAATCCCGGCTAGATTATGGGTACCACAACGATGGCTATTTCTGCCGTGAAACAGAAATGTCTACATTATTGTGTATCGGTCTGAAGGGCGCCGTAGCTAGTGAAATTACTGGGACAACAAATGAGACTTAACATCTTATGTCTCAAGGTGACGAGCGCAATTGTAGTGCCGCAGAGTTTTTGGGTTTTTCAAGAATCCTGAGTGGCATTGCATTGTTATGGGCATGGCGTATTAATAACCATCAGCTGAACGTCCTGCTCGTCTCGTCCCTTACTGTCATAAAAAAATACTACCTATACTTTAAATTACAATTAAAATTTTCACCGGCGACGCATTATTAATAATTTTATGTTTGATCACTAACCATCAAGTGGACCCTATGTCCAATATGGTGCTGAATCGTTACTAAGGAAATATATTAAAAACTACTTGACTTGTTCCGATTCCTTCCCAAATTTAATTTCACCAAAAACTGTAACGTGGATACGCTTTCTGAAAACTGGTCAAGATCGAATCTGTGGAACACACGGGTTCCGTGGTCATGTTGCTCTGCCGGATTTTTGTTTTCGTGAAACATACATTATACAAGAATAAATTCCATTGTTTTGACACAATACAAGTCGTAATATAATATCTCAGGTTATATTATTGTTTCGGAGTTCATTTTCGAATATAGACCTTGATATGCAGCTAGCTGTTTTGTAAACAACGTGTTTATTCTAACTAGTTATTTATTGTGATAATGATCGACATTATTCGAGAATAATAATGACGTACATTAAAATATTAGCAGGGCTGGCACCCGTATCACGCTGAGGATAATTATTGCACCGAAAACAATACTAAAACGTCCTAAACTAAGGTGAAAAAAAAACACAAAAACTCTGTTTATGCAAAAGAATTCTCAATGATAAAAACAAGTCTATTCCTTTCACCTAGATATACATATAATGAAAATGGTCTTTGTTTGAGGCTCTTTCATGCCTAAATCGTATCGACATGAAAATACCACCATTCGATGCGAAATTTATCGTAGATGGTTTATCGCTACTTATTTTTTATTGTTTAAATTTATTTCCTTTTAGCCTAGCGAAGCGGGCGGGAACGGCTAGTTTTCATATAAAGTAATAAATATTATATACTTATGTTGTGTATATAGTTAATATTGATTTTTTTATGCAGAATCTACAGAAATTGCTCGCTTTAGGAGCCTTTGAAAAAACTATTTTATAAATAGGATGTTCGTATCTAGACTATCATTTATATACTACTAGCTTTTACCCGCGACTTCGCGATGAACAGTTAAGTACTTTGGGCATTTATTTACTTTTCAAATAATACATTTCCGCAGCGCTCTTCAATGATATATCCCTTGTCATTGTGGACAAGTCTCTTTAATAGTATTTCCATGTGAACTTTAATCTCCTATATCATCCCCATGTAGGTCAAGGTTTCAAAAATGTTCGAACAAACGCTTATAAGTTATTTCTTATCAAGTGCCTAAATACAAAGTTTCATGGTTATATCTTCGATAATAACGAATTTCCATACAAACTACCATCCCTCTTTTCATCCTCTCCCTTTATTTTTTTTTTTGCAACTAAAGGTAGCCTATGACCTTTTTCGATCTCTGGTCTAACTCTGTACTTAACTTTATCAAAATCAGTTCGGTGGTTTAGGCGTGAAAGCGTAACAAATAAACTTAAAATTACATTTATAATATATGTATAGAATACGGTATGAAATTTAACCATTTATAAAAACCTATACCTTATTAAGCCATAACGTAGAGTAAGGTAGAAAAGAAGAAGAGTAGGTAAGAAATTAATTTATCCTTCACATTATGTCATGATAATCTTTGTATTCTTTTTGAAAAATTCTTCTATTAAAATGTCAATAAACAATTCAAATACTCAAAAAAAAATTGTAATCATTATATTAAAAAGCCGCATTGCCTGAAGAACCCCAAATGTCCCAGCGGATGCACGCATGAAACAAAAAGTTGACAGGAAACCCGCAATGAACTCGTAAAGTGAAATCTGATTCAAGATGGCGATGCTGATAATACAATTGAATGGTGTTTCATAAAATTCCACTGTTTTTATCCGCGCACGAAATATTGTCGATCGGTATGATATACTGCTTGTATGATAGCGTATAAATGTGCTGGCTGTATGAAACGCGGCGACCGCCTTCCGGGACGTTGTTTCTTTTGCGTTGATATTTCGGACCGGAACATAAAAACTTGTTCAATAATTTCATCGTGTTTGATTCAATTCAGATGTCCTCAAGTAACTGTAAATAAGAACGATTCGAGTTTTTGTTTAAGATTAATATTTATTTTTGTTCTGGATGTTTCTCCAATTGTATGGAAACAATGGCTATATAATTTTGCCACTCTAGTGCGGTGAATAGCATAAATTAATATGATTTTTTAAGAGTTTCATTCTTTTATAATGAGTCATACATCAAAGTACTATGGTCGCGCCTCAATAAGGCTACTGGAAGCCCAAGCTCTGGCAGCTATTTCGGTCAACGGATCAGCCTTGCTATCCAACGCGGAAATGCTGCCAGTATTCTTGGTACGCTTCCACGTAATGATAGTTTTAATTTTATGTAGTCAAAGTATTTTAAATTAGTTATTAGATTTGTTTTTTTTTAAGTGATTATATCATTCAAGTTCGTATCATCTTCGGTATTTTTCTGGTCGAGTGCTACAAGCGCAACTTACATACTTCTATCATTATATACTATTACGTAGAAAGGACGCCATTCGAGACAGTGGACCGCCTCATAGGTACATTACGTTTATTTGCTGAAAATGTTTTTGAATCCTCCTCCATCCAGGAAAATAGCTTCGCTTACACTGGCCTTCTTGCCTAGCATAGACACTTATGGAATTAATTAAGGCGAATTTCGTGAGTTTATGAGGGTAATCGCTTGATCTACTGAATCGACTTTGAAAATTCTGCTACCAATATAAAGCCACATTATCTGTGAGTGTCATAGGCATATATTAACAAGAAAAATGTATAATAACACCAACAGTGGGAGGCTCCTTTTCACAGGATGCCGGCTAGATTATGGGTACCGTGAAGCAGTATTGTGTAAGCATTATTGTGTTACGGTCTGAAGGGTATCGTAGCTACTGAAATTACTGGGCAAATGAGACTAAACAAGGAGACGAGCGCAATTGTAGTGCCGCTCAGAATTTTTGGGATTCTCCAATTACCATCAGCTGAACGTCCTGTTCGTCTCGTCACTTATTGTCAAAATAAAAAACTTGTCGGCGTCAATCTTTTATTCTGATCGTACAAAGAGAACAGAAATGTCAAAGATCGCGACAGGATACAATTAGCAATGTTATGTGAGTAATATATGTGGAACACGATGTAGCCGTCACACCAGGGGTCGGGTCGGGTCCTACACTCCGAATTATGACAATATCTAATAAATTAAACATGCACGTTAGTAACCGCTTTACAAAGCGACGCTAAGTTGCTTCACAGCATTCGTAATTACCCGCGAGACAGGCTGTTTTGTTTACTTCTGTAACCATATTCAATCTGCTGTCTTATATTAGGAGCGAATTATACATACTTATAAACTATAATACTATATAATTACTAACTAATAGGTACATATGTAGAAGGGGTTGGTAATTTAAACGCACTTAAAATTGAAATATTTGTATTTTACAGTTCCCACTAATAATTATAATGATAAGTACTAATACTTAATAAAATTTGGGCAGCGTTACCCCTTACAATTCACAATTGCACTACTGTAGTGCCAACTAACTTACACAATTAATTAATCAAATTAACTAAAGATCTGAATATAATATGCTATTATAGTTATTTCTAATTATAGAGATAATTATATTAAATTGTATTTAAATATTAACAGTAGTTAAATTAATGTTAAATATTATTAATTGAGATATCTTATGACAGTTCATGACGTTGGTAGCGCTTCTAAACACATCAAGCTGACACATATTCAATTTATTATGGCAATACTAGAGATCCTTTGTAAAATTTGCCTTTGGTAACGGATTACTAACCGTATTTTCTATGTACTAGTATTTTTTCGCTTTTATGGAAGACGTAGTTTTCTAGCAAATTACAAAATTCTTAAAAATAAGCATCGTATTCGATTAAAAAATTATCGAACATTTTTTTTTATGAAAATAAGGGACGAGACGAGCAGGACGTGAACGTCCTATATCAGCTGAAGCTGATGGTAATTTATACGCCCTGCCCATTACAATTCAGTGCCGCTCAGGATTCTTGAAAATCCCCAAAAATTCTGAGCGGCACTACAGCTGCGCTCGTCACCTTGAGACATAAGATGTTAAGTCTCATTTGCCCAGTAATTTCACTAGCTACGGCGCCCTTCAGACCGAAACACAGCAATGCTACCACCCCACTACCCATAATCTAGCCGGCATCCCGTGCAAAGGAGCCTCCCACTGGTAAATCGAACAAATATCTTCTAATCGTGTTTTCAGTTAAGGCATCAGAAAGAAAAAGGTTTGAAAATACATATATTAAAATTTCTCTTTGATAGGATATTAAGTTTAGTTGTAAAATCTCGAGAAAATCTTATATAATTATGGGAGCCTACCCTTAATACTACTATACAATTATGAGCAGTACCTTCCACTTTTTAAGTAGAGTGAAAATACAAACCAAAAGACCTCAGTAAAAATGAATTTGGGTTAAAACTAAAATAGAAGCAGGTGAAGTCAATTTACATTTTTTTATTGAAAAAAAAAAGTATCCAGGACGGGGGTACCTTAAAAAAAAAGCGCGTACACCTTCCTTAATAAGGCCGGCAACGCTCCTATGATTCCTCTGGTGTTGCAAGTGAATCATGTGGGCGGCGGTGATCGCTTCACACCAGGTGATCCGTACGCTCGTTTGTCCTCCTATTCCATAAAAAAAAGTTAATTGTATAACCTTAAGTTAAATGAGTGTAAATATTATTATAGATGCGACCCGAATATTTATAAAGTGAAAACTTCTTAAGGTGGGCTATACACTTTATTTTATGGGTAATTAATGCTACTGAGCCGGCACGTTCATTAATAGCAAAATTAATTACAGTAATTTATACACAACCACAATTCATTTAATTATTAAGTTTGAACTTTATAAGGGTTTATTTGTCAATGACTATATATACCTCTATAGTGTGTAATATGTTGTTTGTCAAATCAAGCAGTAGTGTGTGTTATATTTATTATAATTAATTTAATGTATTTTTATGGCATTTTAAATACTTATCTAGAAAAATGTCCCCCTGTAAATGTGATCCTGGAAAGGTCATGAAATGTCGGGTTAAGTAAAATAATAATTAAATGTAACTTTTACGCAAAAATAATGTATAAAAACAATTACAGACCTTTCAATCCTTTAAAAAGTGTTTACTTGAAATAAGAAAAATAGCTGTATGCACTTCTTCTCCCTATAAACTTTGTCTGTGTTCAGTTTCACGTTCATCCGTTCGCGCAATTATTTAAAAAAGGGATATAATTTTTCGCTTTACGTATTAATATACGTTCTAATATTATAAATGTGAATGTAAGTTTGTGTGTTAAACTTTCATGCCTAAACCACTGAAGCGATTTTGATGAAATTTATTACAGCGATAGACAAGAGCTTAGGAAAGGATACCTTTTATGACGAAAAATGGCATGGTGGGGTTGAAATAGGGGGTGTAAGTTTGTATGAAAGCTCGTCATTATCGAAGATAACATAATGAAAATTTTTAGTCAGACCATTTCCAAAATTTAGACCGGTGTGGGGTAAAAAAGGGAGAAGATAATTCTATAGTAGGTAGCTTATAAAAATAAATTAACCACAGCAGTTTGTTGTGTATTATTTGCAAAGTGAGTATATTAAAAAATAAAAAAGCTGCCCAAATAACTTTTCCACGCGCACGATAAAAGTCGCGGGTAACAGCTAGTATATATATGTATAATTTTTTATTTTATTTTATTTTACAACTTTAGAAAACTTACAGCTAGATACATATTAAAAATTAGTCTATTATACAGCCGATAGCTATTTACAAGTTTTCACAAATAATAACATTTTATTGTGTATAGTCGTTTACCTACATTAAATATAATATTATATAACCTACCTTGCTTTATATAAAAAAAAAGTTTTTATTTACTTGACGTCTAAATTGAAATGGTGTCGTCTTGAATAAGTCAAGATCGTATTCACTATTAACTTCATTATAAAGTTTGCATGCTCTTATAAGAAAACTGTTCTGTCTATAATTACATTTTGCTGATTTTATTTCAAGTATGTTGCCCCGCCTTTGGGAGCTGACAGTGGTTGGTAAACCAATCTGCTCTAGCAGTTCTGCACAGTTAACTCTACCGTTTGCTATATTTAGTATATAAGTAATGTCTGCAACACGTCGCCTTTCTTGGAGAGGCTATAAATGAAATTGTTTACAGCAAATTGTAATTATGGTAATAGTTTTTTGTACGGAATTTTAAGTAACGTATGAATCTTTTCTGTATTGATTCAATGCGGTTAATGTACACATTATAAACTGGATTCCATACTTGAGATGCGTATTCTAGATGGCTACGAACGTAAGCACAGTATAATATTTTCATCGGTTTAATTGATGTTAGTTCAGAACACATCCTTATGATAAACCCCAATGTTTTATTAGCCTTAATGATTATATTGTTTATGTGTAGATCAAATAGAAGTTTTGAATCAAAGATGACTGCGAGATCTTTAATGGATGATACTCTTGTTATTCATGTTCCAGATATTGAGTAATTTTCATGTATGACATTCTGTTTTCTAGTATATGTGCAAATAAAGCATTTTGAAATATTGAGATCTAATTTGTGTTCTGCAGAATAACTAACAAATTTATCTAGATCAGTTTGTAAAAGTTCAGCGTCTCTAACACAATTAACCGGGCAAAGTATTTTCATATCTTATTTTAACGTTATAACTTAATGATACTTAATGGTTAACATTATTGTTAAAATTCATGTCCTTGATAAAGTTTATGCTAGTAGATTTATTTATAAACGATACACAGTAGATGTTGAATAAAATATTACTTTATTATTAGAATACGCAAAAAATATCGTCACAGATGGGATTCGATAGGCTTTCTAGGTGACTGCCTTTCTGGTCACGACACTTGGAGATATCCAATCGCCTGGGAAGCCTTTATCGTGAGATCGTGGACCAAGTGCCATGTGAAACTTGTAGCTTTTAGAAAAATTGTAAATTATTATTAAAGATGATGTTGCTTAACTAATTCAATCAAAATGCAGTATAAAAGAGTATGTAAGTCATTAAAATAATTATTCTGAGATAGTGGACATATTAAACTCTTTCACGCTGTTTTTAGGGTTCCGTAGCAGCAAGTAACATAATATAAAAGTTCTTGTACTTCGTTGTAACTATGTTCGATGTTTTAATCATATTGTATTTAAAAAAAACTATTCAGTTTAGAAAAAAAATGTATTAAAAACCTCATTATCATTTTTAAAATCTATCCATAGATCTACTCCACACGTAATGGTTTGATGAAAAAAAAAAATTCAGTTCTAAGTTTGGAGAAGTGTTACCAGTCTTACTAGGTTCCCACTCATGCTGAACTTATATAAAACTATCTGTGACCGATGTACAAATCCATTTAATATATGACATATTTTTTATTATTATTGTAATTACAAAATGTGTAGAAGTTCAATCATTCATAATGTCATGACAGAACTGTCAAACTATGCATCAAACATTTATCTTATAGAATTATTAATACAGAATTTTTCATATCATAATATCTCTCCAGTTGGAGCATACACAGTATGGAAAATTTGATTAATCAGTTCAGTGCTTTAATTCATCGCGGACAAACAATGTGACACGAAATTTTTATATATTACTAGCTGTACACTGAGCGCGTTTCTACTCCACTAAATAAAATACATTTGAAGAAAAGGCATCACACAAATATCACATTACTTTCGAATCGTTTTATTGATTTTGTTCATTTCGAAAAAAATGTTAAAAAAAAATAATACCAACTCAGAAACCTTCGTGGGCTCATGCACAACACTGATGAAGATCATCACATGATCAAATGCATACATACGCTTCTATAAGGGACATATAGACAAACATACATTTTTGTATAAATATAGATAAAGCTAAAGAAATAATAGATAAAAAGATTGCAAATCATCACATGAAGTATGCAACAGATCAGAAGAAGTTATAATACAAAAACTGGTACTCAGCAGCTTTTTGTATTTATACGAGCATCTCGTGGTAGCATCCACATTCCACCGACTTACCGAGTTAAGTTCAGTTAAGTTCGATAAATCACTTCGAAATCACCGCAAGCACCGTCCCAGTTTATGTTAGCATCGAATTAATACGTTCTCGGAAAACCGCCAGGAAGTGTGAGAAGGGAAAAAACAATGGAAGCAGACAGGTGCAGTGTGTCCGAGCCAACCGGAGACACATCGACTCTACCGCACACATCAAACGAATCTACATTCTAAACTCTAAGGCTAAGGGTCACACACGAAGAACGATCGCGAACGAAAATCAAATATTTTTATGAAATAGGTTCGTCATTATATTCCTTAAAAGGAAACGTTAGAGGAAATATTTCCATAGCAACGTTCTCGACAACAAACCCTAGATCAATCTTTTTTCAAATAAGATCAATATTATCTTATTTTCTTATAGAAATCCGACAACAATTAGCGAAAAAATTAAAACAGTCCTACACAAAATATTCCATCCAATTCATTTTCCTAAACTACGTTATGATTGGTTACTTTTTAGTGGATGAAATTACCGAGAACGTTACCCTTTTTTTACTTTTTCGAAGCTGCATCTGCACTTCTCGCACTTATAATATTATTAAGCTAATGTTTGGTAAGGAGGCTAATGTTTTCTCACTAATCACCAGTCAGACCTTCGGACGGTCTGGTGGCCGCCTTGCACCAACCACCGCGTCGTACTCGGTACGGTTATGACGCAAATGATAATAATTTATGCGATGGACAGTGCGACCTACCATCGAATATGGTCCGGTACCGCCTCGGTTCGGCGGTACCAAATCCGATTATGTGTTTTAACACACAAAGTTGTCAATCTTGAAAAAACGGTAAGAAAGAAATAAAAACACAGACAAAGGACACTTTTCACTAAGTACACACACACTGCATCTTTCGTTCAATAGCTTTCTTTCGCCGTCGGTCATTAGATGCGGACCTAGCCTAAAGGAATCAAACAATATTTTTTCTTGTTTACTCCGAGCTTAACCTATTACATATTATATTTTTTTTATAGCTTTGTGATTATTATAACTTAACTAGCAGACCCGATAGACGTTGTCCTGTACACACGTCTTAAATTTAAAATTCGGTTCAGCCGTTAGGAGGAGTTCACTGTCAACACACGTACAGAAAATTATATATATAAAGATTATAAATAGCCTTATAAACGATTGACGACAGTTTTAAGTGCAAAGTTTTGTATGGAATTGTGTATCATTGGTAAATTGTACACAAAAGTGAAATAGTATTTCTGATCTAAACTGTATTGGATATTGCCCAAAATAATGTGAGAATCCCTATTTTACTTTTTTCTCGAAGTTTTGTTTGCGGACGAGATGTAATCGTTTTTTTATTTTTTTTATTAATCATTAAATAGTAATATCAGATAAATAACTTATCTGTAGCGAAACATTTCGCTTTCAAGTACACATCCACTTTGAAACGCAGCGAAAGTTTGTACCATTGTTTGCTCAAAACCACAAAAGAAATCCATGGGAGCATATAGTATATTGATAATGATGCACTTCTTGCACAATATTTAAGGAACAGTAATTATTAACACATGTTTTAAATCCTCTGTTCGTATTGTTACATACAATGTTATGTTGTGGTGGCAATAAAATATTTCACGATCGTTTTTATGAGTCGAAATAAATGACAATTGAAAGAAAGCATTCGATTCTGGGAAACGGGTATTTCGGTTCGAACAGTATAGTGTCGTTTGACCCACTTGTGTCTTTAATGTTTGCAGATTCTTCTGGGCCACCGTGAACGTGAACACTCTCTTTTTAGGCTAGATATAAAAAAAACACGTGTAGAAGTTAATTGTTCGAAATTTTTGGCTGCAAGATAATGAGACGAATGTAAAATTTCGAAAAGAGGATAAATGTAGGTTTTAGTAATGATCATAGTGATACAAAAGTTTACATAGATTTATTCAGACTCAGAGCTTACATTTTCGATAAATGATACAAGATGCTTATGGTAACAAAAGTATGAAATAAATACTTTGGTCTGAATATGGTCAATATATATTTGGAATACTGCGTCAATTAATGTTTTTGATCATGTTGTTGATACAGTGCGACTGCTGCACATTTTCAAATTTAATTTGCCGTCCAAAATCTCAATCAATGAAACATTATTTTATTTATTTAATTAAATTGCGTTACATGCGACTTAGTTACTAAACAAAATTGTAGTACTAAATAATTATCACATGCACCTCGTAATAAGGCATAGCAATGAACGACAGAGAGGCAGACATTCAAATATATTTTCCATATAATATCCTCTAGGTATTCATAGAATAGTAACATTTTTCCAAAAGTAACTTTTTCAAAGAGGTTATGAATTTTTTAATATTGGTTTCGGCTTTTAAGTGTTCTGGTAACTTATTATAAATTTTAACTGACATTGGGTAGGGACCTGAACTGTGTAATGTTAATTTAGAGTTAATTTGCATAAGATTATTTTCATAGCGAGGTGTGTTGTGCCTGGGCACGTCTATGATTTTAGTGTATAGATTTGGGTGTTTTCTTACAAACTTACATATTTCGAATATATATGTGCACGGTAATGTAAGAATATTTCGTTTTTGAAAAGGAGGCTTGAAGCTTTCTCTTTGTTTAATATTTGCAAGCACACGAATAAATTTTTTCTATAAAATAAAGAATTCGTGTGCATCTACTTACTTTCACCATACTTATGTTCCCCTGGTGTCCATGTAGTAATACATCATGGGCATGACGTCAGAATATATTAATGTACTCGCGTCATACATAAGACAATCTCTTGGTTCCAAAAGACACCTATCTCATTTACGTTAAATCTTCTTTTTTTTACTGTCGCTTTTAATCATTTTTAGAGACCGAGAACGTGTAATGTATTCTATCTCATTCTCTCGCTGGCTGAATCCTATACATTTACCTGTTTGTACTCAATCGTGTCGGTTTTTCGTTTTCTCGAATTTCAAATCACAACGATTCTATTACGATTATATTTACTGGAATAACCCAATATCTTCTCCTCTTTCTTTAGCAGACATGCAAGATTTTCTTCAATATCACTATTCGAATCGGAGATAGTAGATGGATGTGAGCGTTACTCCAAAGGCCACCTACCCGAAATAACGACACGACAGAATAGTCGCTGTCACTCCTTCTCTTTCTGCACGTGCCTCTCCATTACTGGAGGTCAGCAGTCAGCTTTTTGAACTTTTCCTTGCCCAGGCTAAGCGGAATAGTTCTTTCACTGACTTGATGCCAGTCCACTTATATTTCTGAGCCAAGATTTCTTTCTTCTTTCTTGGGGAAATTTTCCCCATCAAAATAGTTTGCAGCAGGCGGTACCTATCGTTGCGAAGTATATGACTGAGGTTCGAATTCTTACGCTAGAAGATAGGTCTCATTAACTCGATGACGATAACTTTAGCCGTCCAACTTATGTGGAGCATTCTACGATGCGTCCACAGAGCTCTACAACATACATAATAATGTAATTCCGGCTTAAATCCGCAGGTGATCCTAAAGTAATTGCTCACATAGTAAGAATACAGCATTACTTCGTATTCAAATAAAAACAGCCAATCAGCAGGCAGGTGCTAGGGCGCGTGTTAACGGTCCCTTTGTGCCGCAGAGCTTTTATACACTTCAATTGATCATCGTGTTTTTATGTCTTCGGAATTTCTGATAGTCCATCTGTGCGACTGACGACAGGTGGGTTGAGTTATGTTAAATTGAACTAATGCGGTTGTGGGTTAGCATTTAATTTAAAAGTAGAAAGCGGCCAAGTGCGATTTGCCCTCGTCCATTAAGGGTTCCGTAGCAGCAAGAAACATAATATAAAAGTTATATATAAAGGAAAATGATATTAAAAAATCACTGTGAAAATTTTAACTAACGCGCCAAAAAAGTTTAACTTTAAGGTGACACAAAAGTTAGTTCACTTCAAGCCACCGCCTGCAACTTTATAAGGTGCAAATTCGGCCTCACATCGGGTACTCGGTACTCACTCGCCCGACGATCGAACGATCATCTTTGGCAACTTTGTCATGAAGACCCAATAAACCAACAGATTAAACGCTGCAAATTAAGATGGATAGGCCACACACTTCGAAGGGGTTCCAACCATATCGGTATATATCGAGACAAGCCCTAGACGGGAATCCTCAAGGAAAACGCAAATGCGACCGCTCAAAGCAAATCTGGCGGCGGACTGTCATTGACGAAGGGAAAGACATAGGAAAGACCCGGAGTGAAATCAAGAGTGTTGCTCTGCCGCAGCTAGGGGTTACAGGAACTTAAATGAATAAGTGATCCGTAAGACGGGCAACACTTTCACTTGATAATTAATACGCCTTAACCATTACGTCTCAACCTCAGTCACCCCTGTAAACGTTTTGGAAAGACACAAAAAAGAACTGATGAAGATTCATGACGTTTACCAAGTGTTGTTGCAATATGTTATGTTATTGTGGTATGGTAAAGTAATTTAATATTCAAACAAAACAAATCTTATAACTATATTTACAATACTATGACTACATAAAATTAAAACTACCATTACGTGGAAGCGTACCAAGAATACTGGCAGCATTTCCGCGTTGGATAGCAAGGCTGATCCGACGGCCGTAATAGCTGCCAGCGCTTGGATTTCCAGTAGCCTTATTGAGGCGCGAAGATAGTATTTTGTACATCCTGCGCGCCTCTGGGCCCTACGGACCAAGTATCGACACCAAACGGCACAAAGATGTATGATTTCTATTCTATTATATTCTTCGGAATAAATAAATAAGTAATATTCTCTCTGATAAATACCACCCAGCAAGTCAAACCGACACCTATCAGTTTTCTTAAAATAAAATGTGTTTCATATATTGTATTGTCTCGTGACTGTGATATCAATCGACATTTAGTGCCGTGCACGATTTATAAAATTGCATTCCGAGTTAAATCAAAGGGACAGAGTATCTGGTATCAATAAAGTTAAATGCAATCGCTTAAGAGCACTTAACGCGCCTTACTTTAGTCGGTTCATGTAAAGCATGAAAGAAGTTTTAAAAATGTTTCTTGATATTGAATTTCATTACAAACAAGCATACTGTGAAACCACAATATAATATGAGGTGGCGTAATAGTTACAACCGTTGACTCTCACGATGTCTCCGGTTCAATACTCTATATGTTTTCGGTTTTAAAATTGATAATATGTACGTTTATTACTTGTTTTATAAGATCGGCAACGCTCTTTTGATTCCGCTGTTGTTACAATACATACGGACTATAAATATGGACCATTTTACGAGTGGGAGGCTTCTTTGCACAGGATGCCGGCTACAATATGGGTACCACAATGGTTTTTTTTCTTCCATGATTATTATTACTTCCATGATTAGTATTACATTAGGTATGTGTAAACATTAATGTGTTACGATCTGAAGGGCGCCGTGGCTAGTGAAATGACTGGGCAAATGAGACTTAACATCTTATGTCTGAAGGTGACGAGCGCAATTGTAGAGTCATTCAGAGTTTAAGTACCTACGTGATCCTTAACGTGTGTCAGTCGCATTTAATAGTTTATTTAAAAATCGAATGCGAAACTAAGCCAACGGTTATCGAACTTTGAATAAGGAACGGTACAAAGAGTATGTTATACAATATCTGTCAGATCGTTTCTGAATAATTTTGATGTTATCAGAAGCCACCAGCGGCGCGTCTCGGCGATCGTATCACACGCAGCCAGCGTCGTAAACTAACGGAAAGGTCTTTTCTTGAAAGCCTAACACATATTGAAGGTTCTCGTCTGCATCGCAACGTAATTTTATGCGGGTATTTCAATACAGCTATATATAACCTGCATTTATATGATGTAATATATAAAATTTTCGTGTCATGGTGTTAAACATTGAAGTCCTCCGAAACGGCTTGACCGATTTTCATGAAATTTTGAGTGCAAATTGGGTAAATTTTTTAAATTGGGTTTTTTTTTTTAATTTTTTTGAAATTTGATTATGAGTCAGCATTAAAAAATACGGCGATCTTGACCAGATAGTCGGTCCATCTTGTGGGGGGCCTACCAACACTGCGTCTTCCGGTACGTGGTCGCCATTCGAGAACTTTACTACCCCAATGGCCATCCATCCAGTGCAGTGATTGATTTGCACAAAATAGGTGTGGAGCTGTCGGTCATTTTCAAGACACATCGATAGCAAGGTATCAGTGGCATGTTTGTATCAATAGATATATCAATACATTTTATGGCAAAGACCATAAAAGATCCGGGCAACCGCAACATCATCCTGCTTCAGTCTTTGCTAACTTAACTTACTTACAAAAACACAGTACACTGGTAGGGATGTCTTGTTAAAAGTCATAATTGCAGCTTCATTTTTATAAGTTAATGGCTAAGGTTTTGGATATGATTATTATGTATTTATCCCAGAAGTGATGGTTATATTATTACTTTCAAAACATAATAAATTGTTTAGATTTGCAAGAGCGACATCTCAAGTCAATTTCCTTATATGCAAATATTGGGGTTGAGCAGGTTATCAACTGTAATGTAGATCCTGTAGATGAAGCCACAAACTGAGAGTTGAACAAAGCCACTCGAACGGTTAGCTCAGTTGGAAGAGCACTCGCACGAAACGCGAGAGGTTGTGGGTTCGAGTCCTGCATCGTTCAGAAAATTTTGTTTTCAAATTTTATTTATGTGTAGTATTATAATGTATATCCTAATGCACTTATGATATATGTAATGTGAATTTATTTGTAGACTTGTTGAGTTAGAAAATAAGTAACTGAACTTTTTTGCCTTTCAAAACCTTCCTACAACTTTAAACTTTTTTTCCAATTGTTAGAATTACGTCACCAGTGCTTACACGCCATTAACTATTATTTTGTGGTATGCAGATACAGAAAACTTTCAGAAAATAACCAACAATTTGCTCACAAGAACTCGTTACACGGAGCCAGTCCTGTCGCCACTTACAAGTAATATAAAACAAGGCATAAAATTGCTTTCGGAATTTATTGCCCTTTTAGTTAATAACATGATCATCTTTGACTCTTTGTTATTATTTTTAATCGGTGTAACACTAGGGGTGTCAAAGCGCCATACATTTTCTGGAATAATCGACTTTGCAGCCTATGCCTATTATTATTTATTCTCTTTATTACAATTTCATCTTATATTCTACATGTATATATATAACATATTTAAATAAAAGAATATTACAAATATAAATATAAAAAATAGAGTCCCGCTGGCGTTGGTTCACGACAATTCCGCCGGTGGTTAGGGCGACAGACTGAGGAACTTCCGCACGATGCGTGCCGTTCCCAAAACAGGTGCTTTCTGTAACTGACCCTTTATCCAGTTATTAAGTGAGAGCCACTTGAGATGATGGTCGAGGCTCTTTGCTATAAGACCGTTTTATTATTTATATTTTTACGGGTTGTCTGATATATGCATAAAATCTGGTATTGCAATCGTGGTGGTAGAGACCTATTATTAGGAAAATGCTCGCTTGAATGTTCAACTAAGATTGGTTATATCATATCCTGTTATTGTTTAATAATCATAATAACAATCACTAATAATGTCACCAGTGGGAAGCTCCTTTGCACCGGATGCCGGCTAGATTATGTATACCACAATGGCGCCTATTTCTACATTTAATTTATAAAAAAATCCAATGTGGATTGAAGTAGTACTGCTAGATAAGCAAACATTATAACAGTCAGTCACCCAGAGAGAGACGAAAGAAGGGTTCCAAAAAGATCAACAATAGACATTGTGGTCAAAAAAAAAGATAATTTAAATAAAACACTTTTAAAGCATTAAAGCGACTGTAATTTTAACTGTGTTTTTACATTGTGGGACTGTTATGTCCCCCTGAAAACTTGATCTGGAAAGGTCTTGAAACCTCGCGCGTCGGATTAACTAAAATAAAAAATGTAACTTTTACGCAAAAATCTAATGTAAAAACACAGTTACAATTACACTCGTTTTAATTCTTTAAAAGTGTTTTATTTAAATGTGTAACACTCGCGTTAATCAAAGAAAATAACAAGATTATTGATCAAAAACAAGTGCGTAATCATAAACCCATGCGTAATTATGAAAAACCTCTATGAAGAAGAAGACAAATGGTATGACATGACAATAAGTTAGGAACGTACTATGTAAGTTGGGCCCTCTTATGTTTTTTTACCATGTCACTCGGAAGCTGGTCACAAGAAAACTTAGCATAATACCTATTAATGAAAACGAAAGCCTTAAATATTTGTGAGAAAGTAATTTGTGGAAGATTAAACTTTGTTTTTTTATATTTTTATTGTCATCACCACTTTGTCCTGCAATCGCAGGAGTACTGCATGCCTGTTAGTACAGTAAACGCTTAAAGTTTTTAAAAGTAATACTTTATTGTTTGTTTCCCAAATAAACATTTACCAGTCGTCGCTGGTACAACCTTGCATGTACCAAATTCTAATTGCAACAACCCGAAATTTCCATTTCTTACAAATCACGTACTCATAAATTAACTTACAATCAATAAATGTAACATTAAAGAAACATAATATAACATTATATCTAGGTTAAAATATCATATAGTTTACCCCTGTTGTTTACCACCGAGAGCGATCGGCATAACTTCAATATCGCGATATAAAGATGAGTTTTAAAAGCCTCTCACTTCCTTGAGACATTTTACGACAGGTTTTGAAAGAGTCGCCATGTTATCCCTAGCCGGATAAAGTGGTATCTCGTTTTATATGTGCCTCATATGTTCCGCAACTTATTTGTACTTCTGTCCGTACATTGATAATCTCAGGTTTCTGTATTTTATTCATTTGCAGACCAGTGGGACTGTTCTAAGATACATTTATTAGTGGTATTATTTTATTAGCGACTATTTGTCTGCTTGCGACTCGCTCGAGACAAACATATTAATAAAACCGTGTGTGCTTGACCCTTAAGAGGAAATATTAGCTGAGGCCTTTTTGAACTTATATTTCTTTTGGGCGCGTTATTAAAAATGATTAGTGAAATTTTAAGATGCGCGCGCATCACTATAACACAAAAGTAACAGGGTGTAGTTGGTTCTAAAATTTTCTGACGTTTGCGACATTTGTTATTTTTATTTGGTTTCTTAGTCCATTATAAGGATAGGCGAAGGGTTCAATCCCATACAGCCGTATTCGTTATTAAATAATTAATTGTCAAAGCTATCTTTGCCAAGATTTTTACAGTATTGCCTTAGATTAAAGATTGGCCTCCGCTGCGCTCCAATTAGATACCGCACTACCTAAGAACAATTGCTTTTTTATTACGGCAATTATCTAAAAGTACGGAAAGCATCTAATAGTTGCTGTAATAAAAAAGCTATTGTTCTTAGGTAGTGCGGTATCTAGTTGGAGCGCAGCGGAGCCCAATCCTTAATCTAAGGTTAGCACACGCCCAACTAAAAGGCTGGCAACGCATTTCTTGACCCCCAGTCCTTCCGATGTGTATGGCCGGTTAACTCACTACGTTCCAAGACGTGAGCCACTTGCCCCATTTAATATAAAAAAAATATACGAGTCACCTTATGGTACGACCGGTCCTGACCTTATAAAGCATTGAATAAACGTACATATGAATTAAAAAGTGGTCAAGTGCGAGTCGGGCTCGCCCATGAAGGGTTCCGTAACAGCAAGTAACATAATATAAAAGTTTTTATAGTTTGTTATAACTTTATTAGATGTTTTAATAATGGTGTATTAAAAAGAACTGCTAGTTTTATAATTCCTTATAATTTATAATTTTCTTATTTTAGAAGTTACAGGGAGGGGGGGGGGCATAATTTACCACTTCGGAAGTGTCTCTCTCGCGCAAAATAATCAGTTTAAAAATAATAATATTAGAAACCTCAATATCATTTTTGAAAACCTATCCATAAATACTCCACACTTATGGATTTGATGAAAAAATAAATTCGAGTTTTAGTTCCAAGTATGGGGAACCCCCAAAATTTATTGTTTTTTTTTTTCCTATTTTTGTGTGAAAGTCTTAGTTCTCAGAACACATCTACTTACTAAGTTTCAACAGTTTATTTCTTATAGTTTCGGAAAAAAGTGCCTGTGACATTTGGACGGACAGACAGACAGACATGACGAATCTATAAAAATTCCGTTTTTAGCCATGTGGCTACGAAACCCTAAAAAACCTTTAAAGATCTAATAATAGGCGTATGAGAGATTTTATCTTAAGGTTGACGGGCGCAGTGTGATGCAATGACAACACAGATTAACATCGGATGGATCGAATCATCTGCCCGTTACGTAACTATTATTTCATAAATTAAAAAAAAACAACAACCATACAAGTGTTAATTAAAAGTTTTGATCACTCAAACAGTGAATGTATTTTCGTGGTATTTCAATATTACAACTAGATCTAACAAAGGGTTTGTAAATAGCACAATAATGTTTCAAGTACAGTCGTGTGACAATAGGGCCTCATTCTAAGTAAGGTCAATTCGCTGGCCCTTACTGTACCTACGCGAGTTTGTGGATTGCAACACATATAATAAATACTAGTTGATGTCCGTGATGATGTAATTAAATCTATTTAAATTTAAATGTTTCAATAGTATTTGCGGTTTGCCTGGACATACATACAGACAAAACAGACGAAAGTACTAAAAAATTAATTTTTTCACTTCGGTACTGTAGAGTATAATCTAGCGAATATTTTGAATAATCAAAGCTCTCGCTAGATTATACAAATGATTTGAGTTTTCTTTAGTATTAAATCCGCCAATATTTGTCTTTAAACAATTCGACACGTGTTTCGCCTCTACACGAGGCATCCTCAGGACGTGTTGTCTCGCCAAAATCTGGCACGAGGCAAACTTGTCTCGTGCTAGAGTTTGGCGAGTCGAAAGACAAATATTGGCGGCATTAACACTAAAGAAAACTCAAATCATTTGTATAATTATGGATTTCCGCAAAGTAACGCCTACATCAACAAATTTTTTCTCTAGATTGTAAACCATAAAGTCTAAGAAACAAATAGGTAGACATTTGTTTGATAAATGAAAAGTGATTTATGTCAAATATAATAATTGAGAAAAAAGTGTTTGTGTACTTATGTATGCACGCAAGAAGTTATACTTCTTTGGTGTTAAAGAAGTATAACTTCAATAATAAAAATTGCCATTTATGCAGACAGCCCCCTGAGTTCCAAGTGTCTCTTAGCAAAGGCCTCTTCCGCAAATCGTCTCCAATTTGAACCAACTGTGAGCTTGACCTCGTCATCTCACCGTTTGAGCTGCCTTCCATCTTTCTTTCCCTAGGGTACCATTACTTCACCAATTTGCTCCACTTCTCCTGGGTGTTTCGCATCATGTCACCTGTCCATCGCTACTTGAGCTGATCTATTTTTGATAGCTTGTCATTTTGTTTTAATTTAGTAAAAATATATAATACTTAAAAAAAAATATCTCCAATTCAATTGTTCATTCAATAACTTATTAAAAGTCAAACAATATTTAAAATATATTTATATCAAATACTAGCCCTGTACTTTCTCCGGGGCGTAAAAAGAATAGGGGAGTCCCAGGCCCATGGGTGTCGTAAGAGGCGACTAAGGGCTTTTTTAGAAGTGGGAGAGTCACGCTGCCGTCTTATGTCGTCAGCACAATCAGGCCAGACTCGTCCGGGTTAATTACCACACTCGCACTGAATACCGGCGTGAAGTAGCGGCCTAGTGCCGCTATGTTTCGCATAGGTTAGTGTCGAGGACCGGAGGCCATCCCTTCCCCCCCCCCCCCCCCACACAAATTATGAGAGCGGTCCGTAAAAAGATATTACCCCAGGAGGGTACCAGCTCTACCAGAGCCGGAGAATCCCTCCCCGAGCACTCTCGCTCGGGCCGTGGTATTCTGGTATTCTGGGGTGGGCACTGAACCGCGCATGACCGAGGACAAACGAGGCAGTAACACCACGGCACCCCGCTCCACGCTCAACGTGGACTTTTGCAATATCAGGGGAATTCACTCCAATTTAATCGCCGTCCACCACCACCTTGAGACGGCGCAGCCGGCCTTGTGTTTCCTTACGGAGACGCAGATATCTCGACCTAGCGATACGTCATATTTAACGTACCCCGGGTACAAAATTGAGCACAACTTTTTGCCTCATGCCGGGGTATGTGTGTACGTTAGGGAGGATATCTGCTGTCGCCGTCTCGATAATTTTGAGGGTAGGGACCTGTCTACTCTCTGGCTCCGCGTAGATTTAGACGACCGCGTCCGTATCTATGCGTGTGTCTACAGGTCCCATAGTGGTAACGCAGAAACCGATCATCTCATGGGCTGCGTTCAAGCTGCAATTGACGTCGTGCTTGCACAGATCCCCTCCGCTGAAATCGTGGTCTTGGGTGATTTCAACGGGCACAATGCCGAATGGCTTGGATCACGTACCACAGACTACGCAGGGCGATCTGTGCATAATTTTGCATTGGCGTATGGTCTGTCCCAATTGGTTGAGTCGCCAACGCGGCTCCCGGATGTGGATAGCCACATGCCGTCCTTATTAGATCTTCTGCTGACTACACATCCCGATGGTTACCAGGTCTTTGTCGACGCCCCTCTTGGAACGTCCGACCATTGCCTGGTCAGGAGTGTAGTGCCTATCCGACGCCAACGTCGCAGACCACCAGCGACCCGCCGCGTTTGGCACTACAAGTCAGCAGATTGGGATAGGATGCGTTCCTTTTTTGCATCCTACCCTTGGGGCAAGGTTTGTTTCTCTTCGGATGATCCTAGTGCCTGCGCCATTGCAGTAGGCGATGTGATACTGCAGGGCATGGATATTTTTATACCAAGCTCTGTAGTACCGATCGGTGGCAGATCACAGCCCTGGTTCGATGCGTCAGTTAAAGCAGCATCTGACTGCAAAAAACAGGCGTATCGAACTTGGGTTGCGGCGCTGGGCACAAAGGATCCGAACTGCAAAGTTCTTAAGAGGAAATATAACCGTGCCTCCAGATTTTTTAAGCGGCAAATCGCCCGTGCGAAGTCTAAGCACGTCGTCAAAATCGGCGAGCAGCTTTCCAGTTACCCGACCGGAACACGCAAGTTCTGGTCGTTGTCGAAAGCTGCTCTTGGTAACTTCAACCAGCCGTCCATGCCGCCGTTGCACATGAGGAATGACACCCTGGCCCATACGGCAAAAGAGAAAGCCGAGCTCCTGTGCGCTCTTTTCGCCTCCAACTCGACTCTTGACGACAACGGAAAAACACCGCCGACCATCCCGCGGTGTCAGAGCTCTATGCCTGAAGTACAGTTCAGACAGAAAACTGTTAGGCGAGCTCTGTTTTCGTTGGACGTCAGGAAGTCGAGCGGGCCGGATGGCATTTCTCCAATCGTGCTTAGAACGTGTGCCCCTGAGTTGACGCCGGTGCTAACGCGTTTATTCCGGCACTCTTATTCCAAAGGCGTAGTCCCTGACTCATGGAAGTCAGCCCTTGTCCATCCGATCCAAAAAAAAGGAGACAGTTCGGATCCGGCGAACTACAGGCCTATTGCTATCACCTCCCTGCTCTCCAAAATCATGGAGAGCATAATTAGCCACCAGCTTTTAGTATACCTAGAGGGTCACCAGTTGATCAACGACCGACAGTACGGGTTTCGCCATGGACGGTCGGCAGGTGATCTTCTGGTATACCTAACACATAGATGGGCGGCGGCTATTGAAAGCAAGGGGGAAGGCCTGGCAGTTAGCCTGGATATAGCGAAGGCCTTTGATCGTGTATGGCACAAGGCGCTCCTCTCAAAACTTCCATCATTTGGGCTTCCCGAGAGCTGGTGCAAGTGGACCTCCAGCTTCCTCACTGGGCGTAGCATACAGGTCGTTGTCGACGGATATTGCTCGAACCCGAAGCCCGTGAATGCTGGAGTGCCCCAAGGCTGTGTGCTATCTCCTACGCTACTTCTGCATATCAATGATATGTTGGACACCTCCAACATGCATTGCTATGCAGATGACAGCACTGGTGATGCCGTATACACGGGCCATGCCGGTCTCTCTCGGGAAATCGTCGACCAGTGCCGGGAGAAACTTGTGTCTTCTATCGAGTCCTCTCTCGAGAAGGTCGCGGAATGGGGTAAATTGAACCTTGTCCAATTTAACCCCCAGAAGACTCAAGTTTGCGCGTTTACCACTAAAAAAACCCCATTTGTCGTATCACCGCTCTTCGAGAACACTTCTCTTAAAGCCGCGCCTAGTATCGGAATACTGGGTCTCGAAATCTCGAGCGATTGCCAATTCCGTGGCCATCTGGAGGGCAAAGCCAAATTGGCTTCGAAGAAGCTGGGCGTCATCAATAGAGCACGGCAATACTTCAAGCCGGCCCACATTCTAGCGCTCTACAAAGCGCAGGTCCGGCCACACATGGAGTATTGCTGTCATCTCTGGTCTGGTGCACCCCAGTATCTGCTCGATCCATTTGACCGCGTGCAATGTAGAGCAGCTCGAATTGTCGGGGACTCAGTGCTCTGTGAACGGCTGGATCACTTGGCGTTGCGTAGAGACGTCGCTTCATTGTGTGTCTTTTACCGCATTTATCACGGGGAGTGTTCCGAAGAGCTGTTTAACCTGATTCCTGCCGCCGAATTTCACCATCGCACGACACGCCACAAGTTAGGATATCATCCCCACCATCTGGATGTGTGGCGGTCCTCCACAGTGCGGTTTTCAAGAAGCTTTCTCCCTCGTACTACAAAGCTGTGGAATGAGCTTCCTTGTGCGGTGTTTCGGGGACGATACGACATGGGTACCTTCAAAAAAAGCGCGTACACCTTCCTTAAAGGCCGGCAACGCTCTTGTGATTCCTCTGGTGTTGCAAGAGAATGTGGGCGGCGGTGATCACTTAACACCAGGTGACCCGTACGCTCGTTTGTCCTCCTATTCCATAAAAAAAAAAAAAAAAATATAGCAGACGCGACAGACATTGTTCTGTACATAATAAATAAATACTGTTTTTTATGAATTTTTCAATAATATTAATAACTTCAAGAATTATTTTGTAAAGTTATAATGTAATTGTTTCTCAGCAGAACTGTCAAACTGCGCGTCAATATATTCTCGCGTGCAAAATATGTCCATACAAAACAAATAATGGAAATGAAAATAATTATGGGTCCCAAATAGAAACAAAAACTATCCTATCTCGCAAGTTGAACTAAGGTGCACTCCATGAAGTAATCCCCAATTAAATCCGTTCATTAGTTTAGGAGTCCAATGCGGACAAACAACGTGTCACGTAATTTATATATATTAAGAAATATAGAGATCAATTTCTAGATCACGTATAATATTATCCATAGGTTCTAGTACCTACCTACGTAGTTCTGAAGAGAATAAGAGATTCAAATCTTTGTAAACATTTCGTTATTGAAGTGTTGTGAATGTAAGAATTCCTCAGCACATATAATATAGAGTTATGACATGATTCATTCGACCTAGGTGCCTATTTTAGTCTAGCTCCGTCGATTTAGCTTACACTAACTCTGTTACGTAAAAAGAAAACATATATATAAGCCATCTTAATAGACTTCAATTGGTTTATAAACCTTAGTGTAATTCAAATTTACTGAAAACCACTAGCCCCCTTATTCATAATAGTCTGCTAACTTAAAGCATTGCTAATTCTCACTCTGTCTTCTTCTATTGGCCTAAGTCAGAATGAGAAAAAACACTCCTTAGCGGCTGTTTAAAGTTAGAGGAACATTATGAATAAGGGGGTAGATCTTTAACAGTTGAAAATATCTTATAAATATTTAAGTTATTATTGTTTTTAATGATTTAAAAGCACAAAAGTTTTGTATTGAAAATAAAAATTATTGTATAAAAAATATGAAAATAAACACCGCTGGTTTTTATATAATCTATATATATATAAGATATTTCCACGTATATAGTCACTCATCACGATATCTCTGGAACCATAAGGCGTAGAGACTTGAAATTTGGTAGGAATATTCCTTTCGTTACCCACAAGATTTTTTTTATTATGAACAGAACAACGTCTGTCGGATCAATTAGTTATACATATAACAAACTCATTAGACTTTATACTGTTTATTTTTTGTATTAAATACAGCATTAAAATTACTTGTAAGGTTCGATTTGTTCTTATATCGTATCTACTCTGTGGCGATATTTTTTAAATCATCGTGGTTAGGAGACAAGGCCTATGTATTGAAAATCCAGGTCACCGGTGCTTGCTTCGTATGCAATTGTATGCTTTGTATGCTCAAAAAAAAAATGTGGGCTTTGAGTGATGAAAATAACAGAAATAGTATGGAAAGTGACATTTGTGTAAAAATAGTTGTTAAGTATGTTAGTTAAGATTTTTTTAGTGTTTTAGAAAAGTAAATAAGTTAAATTAAACAAATATTGTATTAAAAAGATATGTAGGTATTTTTAATACCTGTTATAGTTTACTAATTGTCTTAAAAAGTTTTATTTTATAGACTAAACTCTGTGCTACTGCTGAGATTTTCTTCTCGGAAAAATGTAATACTGCAGTGTTTGCACTTGCTGAGCCACCGAGGCAGTAGTAATAATACTTTATTTTAGCCATTTAAAAAAAATCAGATATTTCTTAAACGATGTTAGTGTTTCGAATCATTTTCCCACAGCCACAAAAAATGCGGAACAAAGAGACCGCACAATGTAATCGATTGAGACTGAATCTCGACGGGCCGTGACCTACACGAGCACGTAAATGGCTCACGGTGCGGGCGCGGGCCCGACGCTCACTGTCATAGATTAAACAATAATACCACAGAGGCTACTTCATACTTTACAGTCAGCTTTCTTGCATATCGATAGCAGAGCCCTTCGTCCGTACTGTACCAGATACGTATATATTTTTATGTACTTTATAAATACTTATGTAAAACTAACACTCTTTTTTAATTTGCATGACGGCCATTTTGATATTCCCCATCAAGCTTTTATTATCATGTTAATAATTATGACAGTTACGTATAAACGTTTAAACTCTATTAAATGATAGGAAAATATAAGTGAACTGCTACTTTTTAAAAGAAATACATATTGCGAAAAAAATTCTACTGCGTTATGTTATTAGGTAAGTCCAAAGGTTTGCCTCGACTCTTTGGTATGTTGTAGGTAGTGTGAATAAATTATAACACAGTTATAAGTAAAACTTCTTAATATATAAGTTTTAACTTTTAAGATACGTACTTTTAAATACAATCATTTCATTTTCGATTTCCCCGTGCGAAGAAAGTTCCTTAGGCAATAAACTAAATTAAATCTAATCTATGTCCAGAAAGAGTCAGTCAGTCTGTCTCGTTTATGTTACGCAAATGTTTCAATTTAGTATTCGTGCCGAGCTGATTGGAAAGTGTTTGGATTGATTTAATTATTTCCCGGTGCAGAGTAAGTATAAATAAACAGACGTGTTGTACCTGTCGGGTGCCGTTATCTATGTCGATCATGTTTATACTCTATCGTTGGTGTTATTTTAATCGTCAGAATTAAATAGAAACTGAATTGTTTTGCATTGGTTCAACTCTTCTTTATTATTTACTAGCTGACCCGACAGACGTTGTTCTGTAATAATAATAAATAAAATAATGTTTCTATAAATGAACTAGCTGACCCAGCAAACGTTGTATTGCCGATATTAAAATCGCGATACAAAAGTAACTGTTGATCGCAGATGGGTGAAAATTTGAAATTGTATATATTTTTTAATGCTGACTCATAATCAAACAAATTTAAAAAAAAATTAAAAAAAAATCGTGTGGACCAACCTTAACATTTAGGGGGATGAAAAATAGATGTTGGCCGATTCTCAGACCTACTCAATATGCAAAATTTCATGAGAATCGGTCAAGCCGCTTCGGAGGAGTATGGGAACGAACATTGTGACACGAGAATTTTATATATAAGATTTATCAATAATATACCTATCATAACATCAAGAATTATTTCGTTAAAATATGGCACCCTGTTGTTGTAATGAAATTGTTTCTGCTGTCAAACCGAGAATAGAATTAGAATCACATCCAATCCCAGAAACTAAAAAGCGAAAGGATCTTGTTGTTGGGACCAATTGTGGCAATTTTACTTGCAATTTTACATTATCCAGTAGATTCATCACTGTATTTTAACGCCTTACAATATTTATAAATTATTGTCATTTCCCCAATTGTTACTGATTTTTCGACACAATAATATCAATGTACATAAATAATTTAATAGATAATTAACAACAGTAGTTAATCTATCGTAGTTAGCGAAAATTCAGTTTATTTTTTACAAATAGGAAAATTCTAAAAAATTAAAAGTTATAAAAATTCTAATTAGTTTGATTTCAGAACGACGGGGGACACAATAGGATAAACAAAATTGTTGTTTTTATTTAATACCGAACATTTACATATTTATTCACCTTCTCTGGACTTCCACAAATTATTGAAGACCAAAATTAGCCAAATCGGTCCAGCCGTTCCCGAGTTTTAGCGATACTAACGAATAGCAATTCATTTATATATATAGATTTGAAGCTGGGTTTATATTTAAATAATATAAAGATTGTTGAAGGAGAACGGCTGAATTCACGTTCTCAAAATTCTATACAATTTTTTTCCACTTTTCCACACTATAAATTAATATTACAAGCTCTTAAAATGGTTTGAAATGTTGGCGTTGCGTGAAACATCGCTTCTGCTCATCTACCATTTCTGGCACGAGGAGTGGTTCAAATGTCTGACAGCATTTTACACGGCTCAGCACGCTACTAACTCTAATATCACGAGAACGCAAGACAGCTACCGCAGCACGAAATTCCATTCCATGAAACAGAGAACGTAAATAATTCATAGATATATTAAAGACTCACGTCCGAATGAAACCGAAGGTGAAGGTGTATGCCGCCCACGTTTCGCCGGCCTTATTTCTAAGTCCACAACTTGCCCATATGATTGCGGGCTAGCCCATTGCAGTATATCGGGCGAAACACGGCAGAGTCCGCACTCTGAGTCGCTGCTGCCCAGGGAGTCTCCCTGCACAGCACAAGAATTGAACCCGAGACCTCAACAAGCATCTGCTATGCCATGCCAGCGAGGCAGTCATACATTATACTATTCATTATGGACAATCAACTTTAATATTACCAAATAATATAACTAAAATATTGTAGCAACATAAAAAAAATACAAAAAAACAACCGACCTCAAAAACACTATTCCAAAGCAAAATATATAATATGCAGTAAAAAGGTATTTGGTAATGGGAATCGGTTTTCTCCCGCCGCGGCCCCGCTCTAGCCCCTCGCTTCCACACGTCGCGCGTGCAACTCAAGCACATCTAACCTATAACTATGTATGTAGTTACAAACCTACCTTAGTTGACACTGACTCCAAAAATAATAATAATCGTAATTAGAATTAGATTATTTTATTAGATTGTATAAAAATACGCAGTTATTTTTATACTTTTTACTACATATTATATCTATTTGTTTTGGTTTTGTTATTTTATTTTTATTTTTAGTGAATCTGAAGTACACTAACTAATAATTTGTCTACATATATGTAGATGTATTAAACTTTGAAATGCAGCAATGAACGTAAGCGCATTGCAATTTGATTAGATTAGATATTTAGAAATCATGCCACAGATCTCACCCTTACTGTAAGTCGTTAAGGAGTTCCATTGATCCTCATATTCGACAACGAAAATTACTTGACCATACGGTACGTTACGGTAGGTGACTCAATTTCTGGATAGCATAAAAATTATTCGGCCGTTAATTTGGTCCTAAGAATTGAAGAGTTCCGTTACTTTCGGAACTTCGTAGTATATCCATTCCAATAAAAAAAGAATCATCGAAATCGGTTCTCGCGATATTGAGTTATTCGTAAATTTGTCGCGCACATGCTTATTGCAAATAAGGGGACCACATGGGTAGCATCAGATTTCAAATAAAAAAAGAATTATACAAATCGATTCACCCAGTCGAAAGTTCTGAGGTGATTCAAGAAAAATCATAAAAAAAAACATACTGACGAATTAGAAGCTC
Organism: Leptidea sinapis; assembly: GCF_905404315.1. Classification (NCBI taxonomy): domain Eukaryota; kingdom Metazoa; phylum Arthropoda; class Insecta; order Lepidoptera; family Pieridae; genus Leptidea; species Leptidea sinapis. The sequence continues at coordinate 31,339,816 of NC_066265.1, forward strand.
CGCCTTTTCTGAAGTCGGTAAAAAAGCTTTTCAAGTGGTCAGGAAAAGTGCAATATACAAAATAGTTTGGCCAAAGTTTGCCAAGCTAGTGTCTTACGGCTGTTCCCAATATTCAGTCTATCTCTTACTTGAGATAAATATCGTAACTATAGTTGACTTTTCTGTCCCAATATACTTACGTAACTCACCCTATCCGTACACTCTGTCTGTCAATGGGACGACGTATAGCTTTCAAGCGATAGAAGTTTGTATCGCAATTCACGCATGCCGAAATAAGGCGATAAGAATGACTTATCAGGTATATTGGGACAGCTTTAGATTGTTGACAGCTAATTACTTGACTATTGACAGTAAAAGGTAGTAATTTATCTCTATCTGTAGATAGTATATTGGGAACGGCCGTTAAATCGTTGTGTCAAATCTCCTAAGTCTTAACAATAGCTTTTCAAATGGTACCCTGGTAATCAAAGTTTCGTACTTTATATAAGAGAAACAGTCAATTTCCCATGGACACTACGTTAATTCATAGATTCGTTACCAGCCATTTTAAAGTATTACCTTAAATTACAGCCACCTTATGAGTAGAATTCTTTTTTAATTACTAGATTTTTTTTTAAATAAACACATGTAATCTTGTTAATATTTGTTTTTATTATTTGTTTTTGTTTGTTGTATTAATTTGAATTATAATTTGCTGTAATTAATGTAATGAAATTAATTTTATTTATTTTATTGTTACTAAATTGTTTTTTTAATGTTATAAGAAAAAACTGTAGGATCACTTAATTTTTATAGCATTACTATAAACTTAATAATTTAATTATGTATGTATTGTAATTTAATTTAATTGTGATTAAATTTTTAATTCAGGACATAATCGTGATTAAAATTTTAAACATAGAAAAGTTTACTTTTTAATGTACTTGCATTTTATATAAGTTATTTGCGCCTATAATTGAGGTAGCACTCAACTTGTATTTTTGTCTATATTTTTTTTTGCATGAATTAGTGTATACTTTGTTGGTGCAATAAATAAATAAATGTTACAAAACAGTAGCTGGTTTTTCACCATTCATCCAGTAAAATGCCCTTCTGGAGCTTCTTATTTATAAAATATTAGCTGACCTAGCAAACGTTGTATTGCCGATATTAAAATCGCGATACAAAAGTAACTGTTGATAGTAGATGGGTGAAAATTTGAAGTTGTATGTATTTTTTAATGCTGACTCATAATCAAACAAATTAAAAAAAAATGTAAAAAAAAAAATTTCGTGTGGACCACCATTTAGGGGGATGAAAAATAGATGTTGTCCGATTCTCAGACCTACCCAATATGCACTCAAAATTTCATTAGAATCGGTCTAGCCGTTTCGAAGTAGTTTAACTACAAACACCGCGACATGAGAATTTTATATATTAGATTAATTAATAACTGAAAATCCAGGGTTGACAGAAACAAGCACCCGAAAGAAGGTGCAGAACGCAATTTATTGACTAAACAAATATACAAAAGTTATAACATTCATAGATTCAAAGTCATTAATATTATACATTCAGAGATTAAAATGAAAATAAAAAGTGTGTGTGTACTCAAGATATTATACTTCTTTGAGGTAACAAAACAAAGGTACTTAAAAAAATATTCCTCCTGCTATTTTACGTTTGTAGAAACAACAATGTTGCAATAAAGGAACTATAAAATACAACAAATGAAAATATTTTTATGCTGCATATGCACATTTAGCTAGATAGCTTTTTATTTTGCTATCATTAAATTATTTTTATACAATTAGGAAGACACACGGGTAAAAAAAATGAAGGACTCCGCGCCGTGATATTAGCAAGTGAAGCACCGTTATGCTACTGCGTGTGCGGTTACGGGGGATACTAGTTACACAATTTTTTCTCCCTTAAATAATCATATATGGCCACAAATACTTATGTATCCTTTTTACACTTTTTCACAATGCACGACGGCATTTTTAAAATATTTTATTGAGACGCAAACTGATCTGTCACAGACGATGACAATTCTCATAATGGCCGCCTATCGGCCTGTAGTAGTGTAAGTGTGTGCGCGGAGCTATGTATTTATACGTTAATCGGCTTATTTTGGTGCTACATTGTTATGTAAGGTGACACGGGGTCCTTATTTTTTACTAGTCCGTGGGAAGACATAATTTTTTTGACAACTTCTACATTATTGAAATTTTATTTTAAATTTTGTTCCATTGGTTAAGTAGACATTACAAGAGGTAGCTGGTAGTTGAAGTATGATACAAAAGTAAAAAATCAAAAAGAAACGCACTCCATTAGTAAGATTCGATGAAGATTGATTAGATAATGTAAGAAATATCATTCATATTCGCAAATTAAAACAGAATACAATTCGTCATAACTCAACATTGGTTACGAGTGTAGCGTCAACAATGACATTTAAGAGTTAATGAATCAGCAAGTTGGCTGCTGCCCGTACTTTCTAAGAAGCATTGTTTAGTCAGCTGATGAGAATAGAGATCGTTATTGTTTTACAAATATAGGTGTATCTGTTAAAACTTGATACATAATTATCAGCAGTTTCTCTTCGCAATTTTTTTTCTACTAGGATTTATTTTAGATTTTGACATATTTACATATTCGAATTATAACCATTTGAAACCCTAACGGCCTTACAAATAAAGATGGCATAAAGTTATAACTAAGCATAAACCAAGAATATGTAAAATGTTGGACAGGTTTGTTCGGACGTATAACGTTTCCCGCATTTATTTGCAAGGCAGCTTGTCCTTAGGAAAACTTCAGAATTATCATTGTATTGACAGTGTTGTCAACGATATTGTAAACATTTTCTTTGTTTATCATCAGTTATAACTATATACCAAGTTTATTTGGAAGGCCGTAGGACTCTGTTGTCTGCCTCTTTGAACCTGTAAATTTACTATGTTATTTGAAGGGTCGACGGCGACTTAGCTAAAACGATTGATTTAAAATATATTAGTGTATAGACGACTTATCAGCTGGATAATTCGTAACCCTAATGTTTTTTGTGGAGAAGGAGGACAAACGAGCGCACGGGTCACCTGGAGTTAAGTGATCACCACAGCCTACATTCTCTTGCAACACTAGAGGAATCACAGGCACATAGCCGGCCTTTAAGGAAGGTGTACGCGCTTTATTGAAGTTACCCATGTCTTATCGTCCCCGAAACACCGCACTAGGAATCTCATGCCACAGCTTGGTTGTACGTGCGAGAAAGCTCCTTGAAAACCGCACTTTTTTTTTATGATAATAAGGGACGAGACGAGCAGGACGTTCAGCCGATGGTAAATGATACGCCATGCCCATTACAATGCAGTGCCGCTCAGGATTTTCAAAAAACCCAAAAATTCTGAGCGGCACTACAATTGCGCTCGTCACCTTGAGACATAAGATGTTAAGCCTCATTTGCCCAGTAATTTCACTAGCTACGGCGCCCTTCAGACCGAAACACAGTAATGCTTACACATTACTGCTTCACGGCAGAAACAGGCGCCGTTGTGGTACCCATAATCTAGCCGGCTTCCTGTGCAAAGGAGCCTCCCACTGGTAAACTGGCACTGTGGAGACACACACGCACACATCTAGGTGGTGGGATGATATTCTTATTTGTGGCGTGTCGTGTTGAGGTGCATTTCGGCGGCAGGAATCAGTTGAAACAGCTGTTCTAGTGAGTAACTACAACCTTAATTATATTTGTAAAATGTGTGCGTTAACTTACTGGTTAAATAATTGCCAAACAATTTTTCAATCATAAACGGTTACAGTTAAATATAACCGCTTACCTTTTCTATCTTGCTTCGTTTATTCAAAACTTATTAAGGTCGGCAGCGCTCTTGTTATTTTTATCTTCCTCTTTGACCGATTCTTCGCTTGATTAGCTTTCTATAACCTGTCTGAGATCCACAATATACACGGTCAGTATGGGGATTTCAGAATATATAAGATAAAGAAAAATATCTTCTAAGAAACCACCATATTGATTTTAGAGAATTGATAGTGTAGGTTGAAAGGAGTGAATGTTGCTATGAAACCTTGTCACTAAAATTTTAAGGAAAGGAATGTATGTCACTCAAAATACAAATTTTTAGCCAGCAAATTGAGGCCCTATTGTCACACGACTGTACTTAAAACATGATTGTGTTATTTACAAACCCTTTGTTAGAACTAGTTGTAATATTGAAATACCATGAAAATACATTCACTGTTTGAGTGATCAAAGCTTTTAATTAACACTTGTATGGTTGTTGTTTTTTTAATTTATAAAATAATTAACGCAACGGGCAGATTATCCGATCCATCCGATGTTAGGCTAGATCAAGGGGAGGCTTTAACAGTGGGAGGCTCCTTTGCACAGGAAGCCGGCTAGATTATGGGTACCACAACGGCGCCTATTTCTGCCGTAAAGCAGTAATGTGTAAACATTACTGGGCAAATGAGACTAAACATCTTTTGTGTTAAGGTGACGAGCGCAATTGTAGTGCCGCTCCGAATTTTTAGGTTTTTCAAGAATCCTTAGCGGCACTGCATTGTAATCAGTAGGGGCGTATCAATTGCCATCAGCTGAACGTCCTGCTCGTATCGTCCCTTATTTTCATAAAAAAACATACATTAATATCTAAATATATAATGCCGCGCGCCGACTCACCCTTAACTAGTTTTTCAAACGTTTTGTTTCGAAATAACTAATAATTATCTATCTGTATTCTATTATAGTTCTGTTATAAATGTACGTCATAAATAGTGCATATCTTAACTACCAGAAATTTAGATACAAATGAAACGGGGTTCGTAAAGTTGTCGAAATGGAGTCGCTAGATGTAAATATGTTGTGTTTGAATTTATTTAAATGCATTAACGAAGCGGGCAGATATTTATAGATGGTAACGGTTTACTGGATTGCGTACTACGCACAATTCTCATACAGTGATGGGTACATAGACGAATAAAGATATATTCGGCGTATTAGGACGTCAATGGAAATTAAAGCGGCCGAGTATGAGTCGGATTCGCCCATGAAGAGTTCCGTAGCAGCAAGTAACATAATATAAATTGTATAGAAAATTATATTTAATTATTTATACGTATTAAAAAAAACTACTTTCGGTTGAAGTTTGCGTGATAATGAACATCTTGTTTTTTGTTCTCTCATTTCTGTTCTGTAGCCAACAGCGATTGATAAAAATATGTTGTGATCATTACCTGACCAATTACGATTTATTGTTACTATTACTTGACCAATGAGCATTCAGTAGCCCGCACCCGCTTACCTCTGTTGATTGACTGAATTGTTTGCATTGCAAATTTTATATTTGAAGTTAACTGGGTTATAAGGTCAATGCACTTCTGGTCCCAAAAATTGCTAACTGTAAAACAATGCTAATGTAATTATAGCACTGTTGCAGAATACATAACAACGGGACATACACATAATTATATTATTAAAATATTTTATGTCCGCAAGAGCGGAGTAATTCTTTAAAACTGTTTCAATGAAATCATTTAAGTGTTACTTTCAGTTAACATTAATTAAGTTTGATGGATGTGTTTTAATTAATGTGTTAATAGGTATAATTTGTCTCATAAATCAAGCAATCGTGAGATTTATGGTATCCTGTTAATTATATAAAACCTTTTTAGTAGAACAAATTTAGCACTTTAGTATCAATGTTAGCATTTTTTCCCTTTTTAAGTGTCAAGATTATCAACATCGCCACAGTCCAGATTCTAAAAATACCTGGTATACAGGTTTCCGTATGACTATATTTATTTGTTACGGTTTCACGCCTATATTAATCAACTTGATTAAAATTTAATCATGAATTGTAGACATTGTCTCCTAGGGGTACAGAAATTGGTTTATATAAAATGGAGAAATTTAAACTTAAATCATGTAAGTAAAAGAATTCAGACAATGTAATGAAAATATGAATTAAACGCTACCTATCGATCGAATTAGTACATAGATGTGGTGAGATATCTTCACCTATCAACTCTTCTGTATTGAACGACATGTGAAAAAAAAAATAAGATGATAGTATATGAAAAAGTGCTATCGTTTCTAGCGACAAGTTCAAACTGGTAAATGAACGTAGTGGTTAAATTCTCTTAGCTGGTGAACTTACTTGACCGAATAGTTCGACGTACCTATAGTCTTACGAATAGACGTATTTTTTCTTACTTGTCGTAAATAGTAAACAAATATGGCGAACAGAGAACCAGATTAAATGCATAGAGATGGAGATTATTGAACGAATGAACGACTGAACAGTTCTCATGCAGTGAACGAAATGATAAAATAAGTCTTATAATATAATTTTAAACTAAAAAACTTTTTTGTAAGATAAGCGATCGCGAGATTTTTTTAACTTTTTTATTGAACTTATCTCATCTCTCATGTAAGTGATTTTTTATTTTAATAGGAAATAAATAAATCTCTAAAGCGAAAAGCAATTGAAAATCTTCAATATATGACAGTAGAATTTTATAACGAATTTTTTTTTATAAATTGTGGTACTGTCATATGAAGATATTTACAAAGTTCATTCATGCTAAATGTTCCATCTTTTATTTTTTTATGCCAATACGGAACGAGACGAGCAGGACGCTCAACTGATGGTAATTGATACGCCCTGCCCATTACAATGCAGTGCCTTTCAGGATTCTTGAAAAACCCAAAAACTGAGCGGCACTACAATTGCGCTCGTCACCTTGAGACATAAGATGTTAAGTCTCATTTGCCCAGTAATTAAACTAGCTACGGCGCCCTTCAGACCGAAACACAGTAATGCTTACACATTACTGCTTCACGGCAGTCTCTTTGATTCAAAGTAACGTAGCGAAAAGTCAAAATCATATCTTCATAATGTTATCTGTCAATGTCAGCTCTTGTTATTTTTTCAATTTTAGCAATACTAATGCATTTAAAACATGTGTGTTCCTAAAATGAAGTTATAAATGATGAAAACAAATTTGAAATGAATGATTTTCCGAAAATAAGTGAAATTCATTCAAGGTCATGTTTGTTTAGTATTTAAGACAAGTAAGGAAACATAGACTATAGATATAACCGCATATAGGTTTGTTATTACAGCTACTTTCGTCGCACCTACTTTACGTGAACACAATGTAAATAATATTATGTTGTCACGGACTAGTAAAAAAATAAGGACTCCGCGCCGTGATATTAGCAAGTGAAGCTCTTTTATGCTAGTGTGTGTGCGGTTACGGGGGATACTAGCTACACAAATTTTACTCCCTTAAATAATCATAATATATCCACAAATACTTTTATAGTATTCTTTTTACACTTTTTCACAACGCACGACTGCATTTTTAAAATATTTTATTGCGACGCAAACTGATCTGACACAGACGATGGCAAATCTCATAATGGCGGCCGATCGGCTTGTATAAGTGTAAGTGTGGCTATGTATTTACCTACACGTTTACCGGCTCGTTTTGGTGCCTCACTGTTATGTAAGGTGACACGGAGTCCTTATTTTTTTACTCGTCCGTGTATGTTGTGTGTTTGATATTAGCTGACCGCGCCCCCTACCGATCCCATAGGACACTTCTGTTTGTAACAGGATTCCCACTAAAGTTATCACTCAGCAGGAATAGAGCGTGTGGTAAATGATCTATGACAAACCAACGTAATAGCATTGTAAATTAAATTTAAAAGAGATTCATTCTTCATAAAGGAAGTCAACTCAAAAACCACTTAGTCACTGACGCATGCATAAGTGTTCCACTCCATTTGTTCAGGGGAAATGAGAAGCTATATAGATATATAAACATACATGCAAACATGTTTCTCATAGGGATAGTTTGGTAGATTAAACGTGCGCTCTATTCTGGAATTAATGACATCTCAAGGACTAGATTCATTCTTTTTCTTGTTTTGGAAAATCTGATGATTTCAGTTATGTTCTTTTTAAGATACACAGACTAATATACATGACCAATATAGATGCACACATCACTCAACTTGATTATTTGGTGAAATTAAAAAATTGTTTAAATTAGTATTTTAGAATTTTTATGTCTGTTTTTTTGTTTGTAAATAATATACTGAAACAATACTTGAAGTATTATAACAATAGAATAGGTGCATTATTACTCACAAGCTATGGCGCTAATATTTCTGCAGTGTTGCGAAAGCGCTAACAGCAGTGTTTGGCTGGACAGAAAATAATGATGTACAAACATCAGAAGAAACAGCGGCCGGTAATGTTCCGTCAATTGGGTACAATTCGGAGACACTCTGATGGAGGCGGTGATTGCGTTATCTGTCAAACTTGTCACTCGTCAGGTGACCGCGTACACTGAGAACTTGGCCGATAAAGCTTTTCCCTGATAAACTGTTCCCAATTTTATGTACGAAGAGAAAAATTAACAGAATTTTACAATTAAAGCAATTTTTAATTTTTTTGACGTTTTTAATACATATATTTTGTAGCTTCTTCAACAATTTACCAAACACGTTTTGAAATGAAGTTTGTATACAATAAAATAATAGACTTTTACACAAATAAAATTTGAAAACAAAATTTTATGAACGATGTGGGTTTCGAAGCCACGACCTCTCGCGTTCCGTGCGAGTGCTCTTCCAACTGAGCCAACCGTTCTAGTGACGTATCGTCATAAAATCTTGTATGCTTTGTTCAACTCTCAGGCTGTGGCTTCACGTAAATAGACTTTCCAAATACCAGCGGACATAAAAACTAAGTATCCACGCTTACTTTGCTTCGAAAAGTAATACTATTGTAATAATATATTTATTTACTCGAATGCAATTATGAATGAATGTCTTGCATTGCAATTGCAATTGGTAAACTAATGCCCGCGTAAGTATTTTTATAAATATGTATTGTGTTGCCTTAAAAAGCGATGAATTTTACAATATTTTATTAAAGTAAGAACAAAAATTGATAAAGACGAAAATTAATTTATTCAGATAATTTTTGACACTTATTAATGTGTAATTTATACATTTTATTTTCTAGAAACACAGAATACTTGAGCTTTACTAGTGCAAATGGAAGAAGAGAACTAATATTTTCTCCTCATATAAATTGCAAAAATATGTTTTGTTTACAAATATATATAATATGACATTACAAGCTTATGCCTGAAAAATAACCAATGAACACTGATTTATTTAAGTAATTAAATAATTTCATATGTATGAATGGAAGCTTTATAATCATATCAAAATATATTATACTATATAGGTACTTATATAATAAATATTATTACAAATATAAAAGATTTTATTAGATATTTGATAAGCTTTAAATTTTATGAACCTTAATCAAAATGAAATTGTTCATAGGATACTTTATTCAGTATTTTTTTATTCCTTACTTACAGCAATTTCACAGTTGAAACCGGAAAGTATTCTCTGTATTTTTCCATCTCATTCGTTATAAAACGATTATTGATCGTAATAATAAAAAAAAACATTTCAAATAAAAGTGTCATAGTTTTAACTGCAAAAGAGTGCCCAAGTCCTAATATTTCGCAGGCGCAAACGTCAAAAAGACGAGACGAGGTGACGAAAATATTGCCGTGGCATATCCTACAAGTTGCTCTTAAAATATGAACACTAACCCGTCCGTGTAAAGTTGATTTTGCCGTAATTAACGTTAATTATGTCGCACTCAAGTGAGACAGCTTCCTTTCCGTCTCCAGAGATGTTTTTAGACTTGAACCAAATTTAGTTCGGCTTCAAAAGTATGTAGTTCCGTAGTAGCTTCAATGTTTTTACATTTCTTGATGGTCGAGTCAATGGCAAGTTATTTTAATTTATAAATAAAAATAAAATAGCCCCTAATACAAGCGATATAGGTACTAATACTATTAAACACTGTGACACAACAAAATTTCATATTTAATCTCCTCTGATGGCAAAATACTCCTCTAACTCCTTCCAATGAATCTTGACCCATTTTACTCGTCGCATGTCATATTCTTGATTTCATCTTCTATCCCACCAACAGGTCTATTCCCACTTCTGGTTGAGTTTCTGGGATACTGGTATGTACCAACATAATTTCGTTAGACGTTCCCATACAATGACAATACACTTGTTAAGTAAGGTAACCAGCATCTTTGCACAGTGACGGGCTTATCCTACGCTGGGCAAAACCTGTCCCATAAACCCTTTTTGCCTTTAACTGTTGTTTTTCGGAAAACCTAGAATAATCAAACTTTGTAGTCGTAAGTACGCCTAAAGCACAATATTCTATTTCGGACTTTGCGTCACAGTTTTATAGTTTTTTTTATGACAACGAGATCAGCAGGACATTCAACTGGTGGTAAGTACTTACGTTCGTCACCATGATACATAACTATGTATCAGACAACTAGACACTCAGACGTAATTTAGACTTAACTAAGTCTGAGCAGCCCAGTAAATTTCGGCGCTCTACAAACCGTAAGTAAACCCTTTATAGAGCGGTATTTCGGTTTTCATGGAAGTTTCTTAATAAAATACATATTTTACATTAAGATTTCAAAGCAATAAAACCCACTAAGGTTTGTACTATTGCTAAATAAGTACAACACCAAAAACATTAAGAAAAGAAAAGATAGTTCACAATCGTTAGAATTGATCCTTAGTTATGTAACACAATATAATACTTACTTAATATAATTTTACAAATAAAAGTAATTGTTATTATTAATTGCAATATTGCTGCTCGATATGATGAAAAGATTATCTATATACACATATAAAAATTAATTGCTTTTCGTTAGTCTCGCTAAAACTCGAGAACGACTGGATCGATTTGGCTAATTTTGCTCTTGAATTATTTGTATATGGTTTAAAGGTGAATAAATATGAAAATGCTCGGAATAAAATAAAAACAACAATTTCATTTTTCCTTTGATGTATCGTGCCGGCGTTCAGAATTAAAATTTAAAGAATAGTTTAAAATGCATAACTAATTTGAAACTTTATATCTTTCCAACTTTCTCAGGAGGTAAAAAAAGAAACATAATTTTAGCTTACTATAGTTAGTAGATTACTTACAGTTATTATTTATCTAACAGATTATTTTTATGTAAATTGTTAAAAAATGGCGATATCTTCATTTAATATAAAGTTTTAAGAAATATAGATTTTACTATATGCATTGTCATGTATGTATGTACGCGGACGAAATCGCGGGTATCAGCTAGTAGTTAATAAAGTACAAAAGTAATTTAACATAAATTAACCCAGTGTATTAAACAGTAACATAATGAAACATAGGAGAAAAAGCCACAACACAAAACAAACATATTTAAGCATCTATCTGTTCTCTGAGCTTATACTATTCCTGTAAGATGCTATTATTTTTTTCAAATTTAATAAGAAAAAAACCTATGAATAGGTGCCACATACAAATAATAGTATTTTATTAATATTTAAGGTTTAGGTTTGCATAAGAGATGTACTAAATTAAATCTTTAATTATTTTATACTTTTTAGATCTTGAAGTCGGTTTTTTTGATCGTAGTTTTTGTTTTACTTTTTATTGTCTCTAATAGGTTGTTCTGTAAACTGTAGTAGGTTTTTTCTCGGTTATATCAGGTAAACTATAATATTTGGTTGCTTCATAACATCATATTAATATCAGCGGAATCGGTGTACATACATAAATACCTCCTCCTTTATGAAGTCGGTTAAAAATAAAGTTGACCAATAATATAATTTCATATTCTATGTATCTACAATTTAAATATACAATAAACCTAAAGCTCGTTATAGTAAAATATGTTGCTGCAATATTGTCCCCTTGCGAAATATGTAAAATATTATGAAAACCCTATCAATTTAAAATACATACTACACACTAAAGTAATAATTATTGTCACATGAACAAAATGTACATCATGTATAGGTGTACAGTAAAAATAAAAACAAAAAGAAGGCAATCGAGTGTGTTCTCGCCGCCACAGTATGGAAGTGCTCAATATTTAACCGAAGCTAAGCTAACGAGTTAACGAACACCGCGTAAGGTTTATTAGAGGCCGCTCAAGGAACATGCGCTGCTGGGCCGTCGCAGCCGCGCGGGCGATCGTCCGCGGCGCACGTTACAAGTAGCGTAACCTGACAACGAACGCGTGACGTCACGTTCTGTAAGACCTACTAACTAAAGCTAGTGATCTTTGACCAGTAGTGGCATCACACTAAAGAATACACTTCCAATGGTATAGTGCAGCCGATTGTATATATAGCTAGCGTGTGGAAAAACATTCATAGCGTGATTCAGGATTCAGTATATTATGCGCGCCATCTAGCCTGTTCTTTTGAAAGCACAGTAACCCGCTAGATGGCGCGCATACTGCAAATTGAAACTTAGGTGTTTTTATTTCCTTTTCAGGTCATCTAACAACGAGAGGAATGACAGTCCCGAACCAGATGACAACATTTCGCCTGAACCACCTGATCGACCACCTGGGAAAGTTCGACAAGTGCAAGTTCATCCGGAACAAAATTCTCAAGTGATGGCTTATGATACGGCGTATAGAAAGAAAAACAAACCGAAGTCACTGCCACTTGATGACAATCAGATGTACAATCACTTAGCAAATTCTAATGTGGCCATGTCACCTATGTATCCCTTAACACCGAATATTTGTGTTGAGGGAGGGAAGATAGAATTTATAAAATCACCTCCGGTGAGCGCCAGAAATAGCATGGCTCTGGGTTCACCGCCACAAACGCCGCTAGCGCCACGCCGCGGATCGCGTGACTATCGTGAAGTGCGTGCATGCAGTGACGAACCTGAGAAGTTCGACGGTGACAAGGTAGGTGGCGCGTTTCAAACATTAAATCATAACAAATGTAAAGTTTACTATTTTTTTTAGATAAAACGATAACATTATTAAATTTTATTATTTTATGCCACAAAATATTGTCAAATAAAATAAAAACAGTACAGGTGATACACTTTTAGTATAAGAAGAAATCATGTTAAATTATATTATAACTTTGCAAAATTTTTAGAGTGCAACTCATAAGACTAAACATATTCAGAATTTTTATTTTCATTTTGAAAGTTTTATTTTGCATTTTCATTTTCTGTGTCATTTTCTGTTCTTTTTTAATATTATATAATTATATTTTTAATAGTTTTTAATGTATATTCAGTGTACATCGTCTCGACTTACTCGAATACAAAACAATTTTGGCATTGTTATTTTTATGGACAAGCGCGAGTTGTATATAAAATTTTGACGATTTTTTAATGCAGATTGACTGATTTACATTTCAAAATATATAAAATTATAAAACTTAATTAGCTACATAATTACTGCAAGTGCTTACCTTATTAAATAAAACTAATGCAATAAATGTTCATTATCAAAGATGTGAGGCGAATGCTGTTGAATTGATAAAATATGTTTTTTAATTATTGTACGGAGTTATATCGAGATTCATAAACAAGCATATTATATACATATGAAGATCCATCGGTGTCATATTCATGTATGGGGGAGATACCTAACCTATCTGGATTCTAGATTTTCCCATTGGATTAGACTGGATTGGATCTGTCCCATGTAAAAAAAAAAACCTATCTATATAGGTAATATAACTATTTATGTATCATCAAAATCTACATACCTTCTCTTACATAACAGAAAATTTTCAATGGAATCTGTAAATTAAAAAAATAGCATTTTTGGGGTTAATATAGAAAAAACACAAAATCAAATCATTTCTCTATGTAATATTAGTTTTAATTAATAGAAATGTATTATTTTTATATACACAAAGTTTAATACCTTACCGGCTCCACCCAAATTGTTTTTGAAAGACATTTCGATGAGGTCTTCAGAAAAAGATTAGTGTAAGCCTGTAGAAGGTAGGATTACTGAGAGGCAGGAATAAACGACTCGAGACGCGCCAGGATTTAGTTTTGAACGAGTAATTCCCTCTAAATTAGATTTTCAATAGTACCGTTACCATACACCGGTGTGTAACCATATTATTTGATAAAAAATTATATTTTTAATTCATAAACAGGATGAATGACTGTGTTACTATTTCCGTTATATTCACAAATAATAAAAAAAAATAAGGATACAGTGTTAGGTGCATTAAAATTATTACATTATAAAACGTAGGTAGGTACGTTACGTTAGCAAATTTTCTAGAAACTGTAGTAATTATAATTCCACAAGTACAAGCTTTTTATGCTTACTATGCGGTTAGAGTTAGTATGTCTCTTGTTGGGTGATATTTATGCTGTACAGCAGGGGAGCTCAAACGGTGGATCGGGATCGACTGGTCGATCGCGAGTGCTTTTTGAGTCGATCTCGAGAAAAAAATCCGGTATGATAAACTAAAACCGGTAATTACGTACCATCTTATGAAAAGTATGCTCAGGACATGCAGTGTCATACAGATTCAACATCCAAAGTCGCTCTTTAGTTAATCTTAGAACTTTAGAACCCGCTAGTTTCGTAAGAACCAATAAACTCGCAATTTTGAATAATAATTATGAGTTTATTAATTGACATTTAAGAGCAGACCTACACTTACCTTGACTAAAAAATGCATATTTTGCGCAAAACTAATATCTATGTCATCGTGACACTTTACCTAGACGACAATCCTTCATCACACATACTTGAAGCCTCTCAGAGCCGATCGATCGTAGTCTAACAATTTTCAGGTAGATCGCCAGCAGTTCAAGCTTGAGCAGCCCTGCTTTACAGCATAATGAAAAGTACAAAACAAATGTGTTGTGAATTAAAAAAAAAATTGTAAAAAACCGTTTATGAGGTAAAGATTACTATAACATTCATTACTTTCAAAACAAATGGCTTGGGAATATAATAACCGTCCGCAGGCTATTTAATTAATAAATTTTACTGTCAAGAATTTTTATTAAAAAAATAAATGTCCGCCGAGTTTCTTTACCCCATGATGCTCAGATCTGAGCCGTATATTGTTCAAATCAAGGCCATAAAACTATATCTGGAAAGTTTGCACATTAAATAAATGCATTTTTCCTAAAAGTATTCGACTTTTGAGCGCATTGCAGCGACTTAACCATCTTGATATTTATCCCTTGTGGTCTAGATAAAAGTCAAAACCACTTTGATATTATCACTACAAATAAACAAAGTCCCCCGCTGCGTTTGTCGGTCTGACTGTTCGAGATAAACTCAAAAACTTCCGCACGGATTCTCACGCCGTTTTCACCAATGGATAGTATGATTCTCAAAGAAGGTTTAAGTGTATGATTTATTAAGTTTTTGTATATATATACGATATTTGTTTGAGGTGTTGGAAAAAAATAATCCGTATGGGACCTTTCAACGAAAACGCTGGCTAAACCCTTCGAGATATAACAAAATAATGTATAGTGGAATTGTGTATCTTACATAGATCTATAGAAAAGTTCGCGATGGCATAAGTCTAACTTTTAAGGATAACGTATTAAATCCATTTCAATCAATGATGTTCTATGCATAATGTCATTGATTTCAATAATTTTAAAAAATTGGTAATTAGAAAGCCGTAATGTAATAGTTATTTATGCAACTGTTGTGTAAAAGGGGTATTAAAATACGAATGTGGGATAATAGTATCACATGAGTGTTTTATACCCAATTATCAACAGTCGCATACAAGACTTTATCTACATACATTAAAAAAGCCAGTCCTAGTAACCATAATAATATCATCCAAAGGAGTGTTATTATGAAAACGGATGATATAATGTTGTACTGAATTTCATTACAACACTCGATTGGATGATGGATTTTGGTTATTAGGACATTGGGTGTTTTAATGTTGGTCTTAAGCTAACTGTTTTAGAATATTTAATAGAGGATTTAAAGGATGGGTGTAGATAAAAGCTGTTTACACATATTAAACAATATTTAATCCTTATCATTTTATCACTAGATATTACAAATTCATTCAGAAATACGTTTTCGATTCATTTTTAACTCTCATTTTTAACTCTTTAAGTTTGATTACACATTTCCGATGGTTTTAGACTACATTACTCCCGAATACTTTTTTCTTTAGACAGAACAGCGACTGTTGGGTCAGCTAGTGTTAGGTATAATATCGAAAATGGCAAATCTGCCTGTGTAAAGTTACTTGTGATCGCTGTATTAGAAAATCTTGAATATTTTGGTTGTAATCTATATTAAAAATTATACATAATATTATAAATAGTAATAAAGTAAGTTGTCTGACTTCTTCTTACGCACAGCCATTTTGTTGAATCAATTAGTGTGCTGTTTTCCCCAAACTGATACGACTTAGAGGCCTTCAATGTTAGAGCAAAATCCTAACTTAGGCTGGCTGGCAATGCATTTCTTGACCTCTGAGGTGTTGCTTACGAGTATGTCCATGGGTCTCAAATCCGCGAGTCTCTTGCTCATTTGCCCCCTTTTATATGAAAAAGCCATCGAAATTACACTTATGAATGTCAAAAGTATTTTTATTATGCACGACCACTTCAGAAATGGTTGCGCTTTAATTTGAAGAAATGGCAATAAATTCATTGCCTCTCTTTTAAATCAATATTTACAGCATAATCGATTTACAAGTTAGTTTAGTTGCAATATATGTATTGAGATGCAACGTAAATACTCAATGCTTTTATTTAGTGTGTGTGAATTTATACAACAATTACTGTATTCAATAAGTCTTGTAATCTTGTGTGTTAATTAATTTACATTTATTTTAATTGAGTAACTTGTGACGTCAGTTTTGAGTTGATTTAAAAGAGTGAATATGAATTTAGTTCAACCTCTTCCGAAGGGGTAGATGGTAAAATGCTAACTTTAAAAAACTTTTGAGTTTTTTTGGAGTTTTTCGCCAAGTAGGATATATCACACCTCCGCGGAAAGTTTGCTTTTTTACATCGTTTTCCGAGAAGAAGGTGGCAACTTTCGGCCCTCTGAATTTGTTGAGAAGGCCAATAAATGCCGGAAGACGTCCACTACTGGACAAAGGCCTCCCCAAAAAATCTCCATTACGATTGGTCTTGCGCTGCCCTCATCCAAACTATTCCGGGATCTTGACCAGGTCGTCGGCCCATCTTGTGGGGAGCTTACCAACACTATGTCTTCCAGTACGTGGTCGCCATTCGAGGACTTTACTGGCCCAACGGCCATCTGTTCGTAGAGCTGTGTGCCCTGCCCACTGCCACTTCAGTTTCGCTACCACCCGGGCTATTTCAGTGACTTTGGTTCTCCTACGGATCTCCTAATTTCTGATTCGATCTCTCAGTGGAACTCCGAGCATAGCCCTCTCCATTGCCCGATGAGCGATAATGATCTTCCTCATTTACTTACTATTATAGGTATCTTATTAAAAAGATTAGGGATTTACTCAAACGAGATCAGGGCAATAAGAGGAATACATGAGGTTTTATGCAAAGGTCCTAGTGGATGAAGCCAGCCCATGACAAATGGAGATTTGTAGTTCCTACTCTGGCTTCCCCTTTGGCAGGTGAGCTTGATTTTATTTTGGATGTATCATTAATATAACGCGCGAGGTGATCACCTCTCAACAAGAGTGCTTCCAACATTCGCTAGTAAGTGGCAATGCATGCCACTTGGTCTTGTTCTATACTTTCACTGTAGTGCGCGTGCGCAACACATATTTTCTTCGTAATTCGTTCGACATCACTGAACCCACGTATTTATTACGCTTTCTTTCAACCCGGTCATTTGTCGTTTCTAATGTGACATAAATACATGTTATATTATAAAAACAAATAGAAATGCTGGCAGCTTTTGGATTCCTCTGTAGTTAAGTGTATTTTGATCTATATACTTTTTGTATCGAAGAGGAGGACAAACGAAAATATATACGCGTCCCTTAAGATTTCTTTCAATAACAAAGCCGACTGCCGAACTTTGTACTTTTATTGTATTGAATATCTTTTTAATCACAATATTTATTACAATAAGATGTATCTCTTTAAATCCTTTAAAAAAAATTATTACCTATACCTGCAGTTTAATACAACTTACCTTATCTGGACGGAATTTCGCACAAAGGTTTCGATACTCCAGGAACTACATGTCAGCATTTATCTGCCATAGTGCAGTCCATATAACCGCATTTCAATTCCCTTGAGCGTGTGTTATAAGTACAGTTATGTACATATGAGGTGATGACACAGATTATAATCATTGAAGATTAGTTTTAAAGTAGGCAATTAACAGTTTATCTCCATTATCACTAGCAAACATGCGGAATTATTTGTAAACATAATATCACGGTTTTTCTCTTTGGTACATTTTTAAACTAAGCGAAGAATCTGTTGAACTTTTATTATTTAGGTGCGCCTTGCACTATTTTGTGGGTATATTTATTGAGATTGGGTGACATCACGCTTGGCTCGTTTGGATAAACCCTTATGTAACCGCGATACACTGTAATAATTATATGCCTGTTTAAATTGTGACTATATGAATATAGTACAAAGTATAATTGTATTCGTATTATTAGCTTCCCCTTGATGAAGTTATTTATTCCTTAAGTTTACTTTACTTTGGCGTGTTGCCTTTTTTATAAGAGGTGGCTTACCTGAAGGAGAGTGAAACACTGTTCTTAAATATCAGCAATACGAGTGGTCAATATATGCATTGCCTGGTGTTGCAAGGCAACTGGAGTAGCGTTGGTCCTCAAGCTCGTTTGGCATTACAAGTTCCATTACATAAAAAAACCGCAGTGCATTCATTTAAGAGGGTCTTTAACTGATAAATACCATCTTGCTATTTTACTCCCAACAATTTAAGGGTATTCCAACAATATCGAAATATATTTTGAATTTCGGTTGTGTTTATTAATTGTTTATTTAATGACTTCGATTTACAAAGCATTTGCACGATTCCAGTGGGAGGCTCCTTTGTACATGATGCCGGCTAGATTATGGGTGCCACAACGGCGCCTATTTCTGTCGTGAAGCAGTAATGTGTAATTTCTGTGTTTCGGTCTGAACGTCGCCGTAGCTAGTGAAATTACTGGGCAAATGAGACTTAACATCTTATGTCTCAAGGTGACGTAATTCTAAGCGGTACTGCATTAAAATGGACAAGGCGTATCAATTACCATCAGTTGAACGTCCTGCTCGTCTTGTCCCATATTTTCATAGAAAAACAATAATATTTTGTTTATGTGAGACGATCTCATACCTACTTGTTATTCGTAGGTACTCGAAAATTAAAAATAATTGAAATAGCGGATAGTTGTATAATTAAACGCCATATACATAACCTTCTAAGTAGTATTACTTAAATTAACTATTAGTTCTCCTAAAGCTATGTATAAGTTATCATAAAATTTAAATTAATTTACATTGAAATAGGAAAACGACGAACCAGAATTGTAATTAGTAAACACAAGCAGTAGGCGTCAACCAAAGAGTTGTTACGACACGCGGTCTTGAGTTTAGTCATCAGTGTATTATCTATGTCATTGTCACTAATACTTTGTCTATGGCTCGACGCTTGACAGCTGCGCGGTAAAAATTTTAAACGCGTGAAATATTTAACAAATTAAGATTATACTATTATTGATGGAAGTAGAGATTCTATTTGATTCACAAATGAATTTTGCGTCGTATCTAGTGTGGAAGTTGGAAGACAATTGTTACTCTGCGTGGATGGTGATACTGGTGTTGTTTTTCGTGATGCTGGTGCTCGAGAGGAGAGAGGATCGAGGCTTGAACGAGTACATAACGGATGGAGCAAATTCGGATGTGTGTTTGAACAGTCGGGAATACGCCAGTGTTCCTTCTTGAAAGTGTGTGCCAATAAAGACCAATTGTTCACGAGTATGTTTCATTAAATCCTAAATTGGAACCAATAAAAATCTTTTAACAGTGCTAATATACGTCGTGTATATTGCGTTATTATTATAAGTGTGTTTCGTGTTGCGTAAGTGTTCATCTTTAAAAACACACTGAAATCTTTTCTATTAGAGAAACAAAAGTGTTCAGAGGCATAAAATCAAATATAAACAGCATGAATAAATAAAATAAAAAATCAAAATATGTCCTATTTAATAAAATTAAAATAGAAATATTTTTAAACTCGCTTTCCAATTCAATCTTTTAGTTTCTTTTCTTTTTCTACTATTTTTGGATGGTCACTTTTAAGACCTATAACAAAAGGAACCGTGTTGTCTACAGCTACTGTCAACAGGTCGACTTGGTAGGTACCTACTGAAAATCAGTGTTGGAAATCATTTCCAAAAATACTGAGTAGGTGTACTTTTCATGACGCCGTATTTTTTATTTGTTAATTTTACTATGTATATATGTTTTGTGTTGTAATGAATAAATGCATACTTTACTTTACTTGCCTCTGCTCGCGGCTTCGTCTATGTTAAATTTATATCGCATTCTCCGGGGAGATCTTAAAAATTTCGATATTAAATGCACCGTATATTCTATTCTGTAACCATGACGTGTGTGCATAATTTCATCATGATCTATCGAGTAATTATTGCGTGAAAGCGTAAAAACATACAAAAGTACAGTCCGTTACTAAATATTAGTTAGGATAATGGTTGATAATTAACCATGTATGTTTGTTTCTGTATCTAGAGTGTTTATAAGTATTTATTTATGTTACAGTGAGTATATTGTATGAAATGTATCGTAGCCTTGTACCCATAGTACAGACTATGCCCAGTTTGGGCAATGTAAGTTGTATAAAATTGTGTCAATATTATGAATGATTAAATAGGTTACCTGGTGGAATCACAACAAATATACATATAGCCGAATGGTTAGTTCGAATCCCGGTAGGTGCAATCATTTATATGATGAATATGGGTGTTTCTTTCCGATGTTTATTCCGGATGTTTATATAGTTTGGGACAAGATAATTTGTGTAAACGTGTGTCAATATTATTATTATCTTATTATCTCGAAGACCAGCAGCTTTCTACAAGCGCTTTTAGCATCTAGATTTTGTTGCTACAGAGCTTTTTTAATATCGGCAATACATCGTTTCGTATTTAGTATCGTTTGCTGGGTCAGCTAGTAATCTATATATATAGTGAAAATGGTCTTTGTTTGAGGCTCTTTCACGCCTAAACCACTGATCGCATCGACATGAAACTACCACAGGCTTATGGCTACTTATTTCTTTTTTGTTTAATTTATTTCCTTTTAAAATTCACCCAGAGAAGTGGGCGGGAACGGCTAGTCTAGTATATATCTATTAATAAAAGGCGCTCACAGCATTTCATACTAGGTATTTTCAATGGATAAATATAGAGGAATGACTTACAAATAAAAAAAAAACTTTCAAATTAAATTTAACAAAAATGTTATTGAAATGAACAATGAAAATATATGATTTGAGTAGAAAGGAAAATATTATCCCCTTTTTCTGTCGTCAAGGTTTGAGGGATGCCATAGATAATGTAATTATTGGGTTAATATCACTTAACATCTAATATTCCAAGATCTCACCGTTAGATTCTGCAGGTACGTGATTTTTTGATTAAAATAAGATCTATATATTTATATACATCATTAAAATCACTGCAACCTCTCCTGGCGGCCATTTTTTAACTGGAAACCATGGTTTATTGTAGAAAGTCTATATAAAACTTCAATTTTGTATTGAAATTATAAAAACAACAGATTACTCCAATTTTTCAACAAAAATGTACCTTTTTTTTTTTTATTTATCGAAATACATATTTTACAAAATGTGACCAAATAAGATACATTGTAAAAACACAGAGGTTTGTCCTCAATGCATTATCTTAGTTTACGCCTTATTTCAGTTTTTTACAAAATAAATATAATCTTAACATTAAATTCTATTCCTACATACAATTATTAAAATCTATAGAAATAAACAATTGGCTACAAGTACAATTATTACATACTAATACCTACAACCTTTTACACCTGGCAACATTTATGTTGCGGCTGACTGAGAGTTGGCAACCATTTCTTTTTTCAATTCTTTACATAATTTCCTTTAAAATGACGTACAATTTATTAAAATATATATGGTTGCAATTTACATTTACACCTATACATCATAAAATGTAATGTAGGCATGTAATGCGTAGGGACGAACACCATATGATGAGACGAGTCATGGATATGGATGAGGCAAATAGAGGCAGAGGCCGCCCAACTACCAGGACTAGAACTGTTAACAAAGACATGACGATGCTAGGCTTAACGCCAGTAATGACCCAAGATCGCAAACAGTGGTGATCTTGTATCAGGAGTGCCGACCCCAAATAGGGAATGTGCCAGGGGAATATATATGGGTGCAATTTACATCAGAAAAACAACTATACTAAAATTAATTACAGGTAACTTGCGGCCAAATTTTCATAGGCAACCTTATGGCTAATACATTGCTTCCTCCCTAAACGTTGCAGAATCCAGCGGTAACTTAGGCTTTAATACAATGTGACAAGCGCAATTGCGATCCTGAGCGGCTCTGCATAGTAATCGGCAGGGCGTATAGTACCATGACATCAGCTGAACGACTTGCTCGTGTCGTCACTTTCTCTCATGAAAAAAAAAACGCAAATGCAATGCAGTGTTATGGAATTCTTTTTGGCTCAAACACTACACTTATAACTTTGATTTCGATTTTTAGAAACAATTTTTTTAAATGTCCACAATAGTATCTTCATTGTTATCCGAGGGAATGTTACTGATTCGTACTAGGGTGTAAGATGTAGACACGAGGGCCTTGATACACCTAAGTAATGGAATTACACTGGTCCCCCGAGTGTGCTAGCCTTATTCTACACCTAGCGAATTATTTCCCATGTATTTGTCGGTAAGTTATTTCGGCCCGGGTGCCACAACGAGACTTTTCGACGAGTATAAATCAAGGTGAGTATAGTGGCTTCGCAAATTTGTCCGATCTTATACCCAAACCCGTGTTAAATTAGTTGTTACAAATTTCTTACGAAAATTTTAATTTTGTATCAAAATTGTTTCGTGAACCATAGTTGTACTCCCAACGCACACTAACGTAATTTCGTGTATTGCAAACGAACACTAGCGCTCGGACTATAAGCGAGCTTTGACGATTCGTAATAGGACTCTTAAGACTTAGAAATACTAGCGTATAGATGAACTGGCAGTCCGATAATACTTTACCAATTTTGATTTGTCAATGTGTGCATTAGCTAGTGGTTTCATATTCAAAATACTAAGGAGCTTATTCCAGGCGTGGCTGATTTTTTACAACTTAACAATCAAAATAGGTTACAGTTACAATTATTTATTGCTTATATGCTTTTACGCTTATATGCTTTTAAAACAAGATCCCAGAAAATGTTCAACGTTTGTGTGGTAAAGGTTACTATAACATAAACGACTTTCTTAATGATGCCACAGTTTGGTAATGGAGCGACCACCCATTATTAAATAATAAGTTTAAACGTACAATATTACTGTGTAAACATATTTTTTGATGAAAATGCCGGCTGAGTTTGTTGCGCCCATTCTTCTCAAGTCTGAGGCATTCTTTTTGGAATCGCTGGTAGTTCTTAACTTTCAAATTTCAATAAGTGATGTCACATCCTATTTTGAATAAAAATATTTGAATTTGAATTTCAAATTTTCTATGTTTTCTATATTGCTGTATCTCCTTTACTTCTCTATATTATGGCGTAAGTTCAAAGTAAATATGCTTCTCCACCGACAGATTTAACTTCACATCGATTGGCCGATACAACGACATGACGTCATTTATATTCTACGCATCAACATCCAAATATTGCAGTATTGCGTAATTTTATTCATGGCCTTAACTCGCCAGACGCATGGAGTTGCTTCAATGCGACAATCTGATTGTAGCCTCTGATGGTGTTGGCGGACGGCCATGTTGGCTTCGGAAACAGTTGCTAGGGTATTGGCACCTGATTTTTTTTTTTCAAAAAATCTACGTATATTTTGAATACAAAAGTATTTCAGAACTTTTGTGACAGTGACAACGCAAGTGGCTGGATCGAAACTCTTCTTCACAATTTTTTATATCCTTCAAGCGTTTTTCGAGTTTCGTAACCACCTGGAATCTTTTTCCTATTCTGTACGTCTGTATCTCAGCAAGCTGTGTCTGATAAACTGCAGGTGAAATTATGCCAATAGTGCGTGTATTACACACATAAAACTGACAACAAAATTTTATGGACAATGTGGGACTCGAACCCGCGACCTCTCGAGTTCCGTGCGATCGCTCTTTCCAACTGAGCCAACCATTCGAGTGACGTATCATTGATAAAATCTTGTATGCTTTGTTAAACTCTCAGGTTGTAGCTTCATATACAGGATCTACTTTACAGTTGATAACCTGCTCAACCCCAATATTTGCATATAATCCATTGACTTAAGATGTCGCTCTTGCAAATCTAAACAACTTCCTGTTTTCAGTTTTATTTGTGTAATTAGCTCCAGAAGTGAGGGTTATCACTTTAAAATATAACAAATTGTTTTGTGCGTGTGTTATTGTTGCTATAACAATAATTAAAAAGAAATCAAAAGAGCCGACCAAAAAATATAAATATGTTATTACTTGTACGATGGTGCAGAACTCTTCATTACGAAACCGACTCGTACTTAGCCAGTTTAAAAAAACTTTTCAAAATGGCTGAGTTATTAGACTTACTAGGACCACCAGCGAGTAAGTAGTGATTTAGTATCAATCAGAACGGCGGACGTAAACAACGCGTAATTTCTAATTGCTGAAACTCTTTTACAACTTGCAACTATACGAATCAAATGCCCTCCAAGTCTCTCAATATCCGGAGCGTTGCAAGCTTACGTAGCATTTCTATTACCTTAATTTATTTAGATATATGTATATATATGAGAGGCATATGTCCCGCACACTTAAAACAGAGATAGAAAGAGCCCACAATCACCTAAGAGTCATCTTTGTGAGAGCCATTTTTGACCAGTACCCTTTACTGCACAGTAATTTATTTGTTTCAATTTCTGCGCTGACCGCACCAATCACACATTCGCATATGCAAACCGATGATATATGCAATCAATCATGGATATATCTGTCATATATTAGAAGCCTCGCCCTTGCTCGCCACAAACTCAAATCGATTTAGCAAATAATTGGTTCAAACTGTTGTAACAAATTGGGTTTCGTTTTATGATCAATATTCATCATTGTTATTGTGATTAAACTTGTTGGTATTTTCACCAACTGCAAAATGGGTTTTCATCCAACTTTTCTGCCCTCATGACGCAATAAATGACACAGTTTCGACCTAGCTGTCACTTTAATACGTCGGCCATATGGAGTAACGAGTGTCGTTGGCGGAATGCTACGTTGCCACTCATCTGGTAGGCGCCGGTTCGATCCCGCCCGCCAAGTACCGATGTGTTTTTATTCAATTCATGTGTAACGTACACATAAATTGAGTAATTTGTTATTTTTCAAGTAATATCCTTCACCTCATTGTCGACAAGTACCTCGGACACACAATCCAGTTAGGCAGGTCCAATTTCGCGAAAGTGGTCACTCGTCTTATCCAACTCGGATGGGCAGCGTTCGAGAAGCTCCTTAAAATCTTCTCGTCCCAAATACCACAATGTCTGAAGACGAAGGTTTTCAACCAGTGTGTGTTGCCAGTGATGACTTACGGTACGCAGACGTGGTCGCTAACTATGGGCCTTATGAGAAAGCTCATGGTCGCTCAGAGGGCAATGGAGAGGGCTGTGCTCAGAGTTTCCCTGTGAGATCGAATCAGAAATGAGAAGATCCGTAGAAGAACGAAAGTTACTGACATAGCCCAAATTATTGCGAAACTGAAGTGGCGACGGACAGATGGCCGTTGGGGCAGTAAAGTCATGGAATGGCGACCACGTACCGCAGGAAGCAGTGTTGATAGGCCTCCCACAAGATGGACCAACGATCTGGTCAAGATCCCGGAATAACTTGGATGAGGGCAGCGCAGGACCGATCGTCATGGAAATCTTTGGATGAGCCTTTTTCTAGCAGTGGACGTCCTCTTTAAAATGAGAGTGAGAAGAATCTTTTTCAATAATCCTGAAACTGCATTGTAATGGGCAGGGCGTATACCTTTTAGGCAGGTCTTGTGAAAGGTCAGGTTTTGTGAAAAAAAAAAATACTTATAAGCCGAAGAGTAGGAAAGAAAAATTGATAGTCTGAAGAGAATATAAGCTGTGGAATGAGCTTCCTTGTGCGGTGTTTCCGGGACGATATGACATGGGTACCTTCAAAAAAGCGCGTACACCTTCTTTAAAGCAACGCTCTTGTGATTCCTCTGGTGTTGCAAGAGAATACGGGCGGCGGTGACGGGGATCGTGATCACTTAACACCTGGTCACACCCGTACGCTCGTTTGTCCTCCTATTCCATAAAAGAAATGATCACTTACCACCAGGCCTACGCTTGTTAATTCTCTTATTCCAAGAAAACAAAAAATTACGCTGAATCGAATAACATTCGCAGCAAACGACGTTATCGTTGTTAGACATAGTATAACCCCAATTAGGGTTAATATCCTTTCAGTATAATGCTGAATATTAAACAAATAAGTGACGCGGTGTATTCTCCTTCTGACTCGAATAAACAAAATGAAAACCGGTCAATTCCGAGTCGGACTCACACGGGGCTCCGTACCAGTTTACAATATAATATGTTATGTTTTTAAAGTGATAACCCTCACTTCTAGGATTAATACACAAATAAAATTTGAAAAACAAAATTTTATGAACGATGCGGGATTCGAACCCACGATTTCCGGCGTTCCGTGCCGGTGCTCTAACCAACTGAGCTAACCGTTCGAGTACCGCTTCGTTATAAAATTCTGTTTTTCAAACTCTTTTAATGGGCTTAAATTTTCCGAATATTCACCATTGTAATGTATATTTTTTTTACACCATCGGAAAGTAGAGTTTTCAAGAACAGAATGCCCACCAACTTTTTGAAAAAAGCAGATATTTTGACGGGTGAGTTTTCGATTGAAAATAAGGGCTCTTTTTCGATATTTGAGACAAATTAAGGGGAAATAATAAATATTTCAATTCTAGACTTATAATATACTAGTGTATAGGCGACCTAACAGCCTGATAATGCGTGAACAATTTTTATTTGTTAATGTGTGCGTTACGTTTTACATGAAGATAATGGGAAGCTAATAACAACCGTAGCTGACTGATTATAGGGATCAAAATCACATGTGGCATGTCAACCTCACACATTGTTTGAGACTGGCTCGAATACGCCCACTTGGGCGTAGTATTAGTTGCCGCTCTTTACGAATACGCCTGCGGTATTTGGAGCGCAGCGGATAACAATCATTAATCTAAGATTCAGACATTAAGCATAAACAAGATTTTAAGATTTCCTTAGCAATAAAATCACGGAGCAAATAGGAAATCCATAAAATTTTACTAGATGTTGAAACCCCAACGAAACGATGAAAACAGAATATAAATGTTATAATTACTTATTGTATTTGCAGTATAATGATGTGGAATGCTGAAGTACCTAATAATATTCAATGTGTTATTTATTTTTTGCCTAACAGAATCAATATTAACATAGACATGCCGACAGTTCGGCATTATAAATTATACAAATTCTGCTCAGTAGCAGCAATTTGTTGATAAATAATAATAATAAAACAATTTCTAGCAATCAATTTGCACAAAACATGTCATGCTCGTGAACGAGCGCTATTTACGATGTCTGGATGTTTATTGTTAAATACAGGGAGGGTGTAAATACTACGCAATAAGAGGCGGCACTGCCTAAGTAAAAATTGAAATTTAGTTTAGTATGTAACGTGCAGTAAGATTTGACATAAGTTTTAAATAGTAATTACAATTGGGCGACCAAGTATAATCCGGCCAAGTTTGAAAGCGAACAATTGCTTAAAACGTAGTGGATTTCGGCTATCTCCGTTTTTTACAAGATTATAGCCGTCATCTGTCAATCTATCAATGACTGCATGTTTCATACAATCGAGTAAATCGCTTTTTTACTTGACATACACATACATATTTACACGTTAGAACTAAAGAGTAGCGAAGGACGTCTTAATGTAACGTAATATATGTAGGCTGGGATCTATAGATCGTACTTAGAGTTTGCTCATACTTTACTTAAGTACTACTTAGCGAGTGTAAGCTTAATATTAACTTTGATTTAGTTTATTGTATAGTCATTTGACAGCTTAAATTATGCTGAGCTCAAGCTAAAACAGCCCAATGCAAAGGTTTTTTTAAATATGAAAATAAGTGAAGAGACGAGCAGGACGTTCAGCTGGCGGCTGAAGATATCAAGTCACATTTGCCCAGTAATTTCACTAGCTACGGCGCCCTTCAGACCGAAGCACAGTAATTCTTACACATTATTGCTTCACAGTAGAATTAGGCGCCGTTGTGGTACCTATAACCTAGCCGGCATCCGGTGCAAAGAAGCCACTGGTAAAGTTCGCGTTTTAACAGTTAGCAAAGTCTTACGTAAGTAAAGGCTGAGCAAGGCTTAGACCTAGGTCTATAGAACTCAGCCTTAGTACCAGACTACTTAAACATCCAACATTCACCTTTGTCGAACAGTCAGTTTATAAAGTTTATATGTGGAATCGTTATTTATTCATTAATAAATTTTTCATAAACGTAAGAATTAACATAGTAATTGATAATATCGTAATATTAAACCACTTAAAACATTTGCATACATCTGACGCCTAGCGCCATCTGTTGGCTACGTAATTAATTCAGTTTCCCTGTGGCTCTGAGCCAAATAGATTTTTAATAGGTTAGTCCACTTTTTATATAATTGTGCTTTTATGAAGTTTTCAGATTTTTATACACTGGAATTATTAAAAAAATACGCTTAATTTACTGAGGACTTTGGAGACATTTCTATTTCGATCAACTGTTTCTGGCATTGCTATTTATGTTTTTTTATGAAAATACGGGAGGAGACGAGCATGACGCTCAGCTGATGGTAATTGATACGCACTGCCCGTTACAATGCATTGCCGCTCAGGATTCTTGAAAAACCCAAAAATTCTGAGCAGCACTACAATTGCGCTCGTCACCTTGCCTCATAAGGGAAAATGTTAAGTCTCATTTTCCTGGTAATTTCACTAACTACGGCACCCTTCGGACCGAAACACAATTATGTTTACACATAACTGCTTCACGGCAGAAATAGGTGCCCTTGTGATACGCATAATCTAGCCGGCATCCTGTGCAAAGGAGCCTCCCACTGGTAAAAGTTAAATGTTTGGTAAGCCTATTGCAGATGCAGACGATATTATGCAATTTTAAAATATATATTAGATAACATTATAATAATATATTTAAAATATGCTGAAAAAATAGTTCGAATGACATAAATAGATCACCAAGTGATTTTATTTCAAGCTCGAACTCTGGAGAGACATACTAACTAACTAGTGGAAGGCTTCTTTGCACAGGATGCCGGCTAGATTATGGATACCACAACGGCGACTATTTTTGCCGTAAAGCAGTTATGTGTAAACATTAATGAGACTAACATCGTATGTCTCTTGTAGTGCCGGGTACAATTGTAGTGCCGCTCAGAATTTCTGGGTTTTTCAAAAATCCTGAGCGGCACTGTATTATAATGGGCAGGGCGTATCAATTACCATCAGCTGAACGTCCTGCTCGTCTCGTCCCTTATTACCATAAAAAAAAACTAATACCTAAACGAGCGAATACACTTGACAGTCTTGTTGATAGTGGAGCAAAAAAAATTAACAAATATTATGCAGAAAGGGATTAAGTCACAGTTCGTTAATTAATAATCTAAAAGCTCGAAACAATAAGTTAGTTCAAAGCACAATTCAAAGAATCGAAAAAGCAAAAAGAAAAATGCTTCTAACATTTCCATAATTCAGTCTCTCACCCCTTGAAAGTAAAAAAAAATACAATGATTTATCTGCGTTCAGTACAGCTATAGTTATAGTAACTTTGAAGTTTTGAGGAACGCCGTTAAGCCAGCAAACAGCTACTACCCAATTTGCTTAATGGAAAAACGAATTTGCTAAATGGGTATCTCTTTGATATCCTCGCCTTCACGATAATCTGTCTGTGCATTGTGATCAGCATGTAAAGGGATTGTCGCTGTACATGCCACATACACCTACTACATACAAATTGGAATTATGAGTTCCTTTCATTTTCAAGCGACTTCAAACAAGATAGAAATTCTTAATTTTTATTTTTATGAGTACGAGAACAGCAAGACATTCGCCTGTCCATTACAATTCAGTGCCGCTCAGGATTATTTATCTCAAAGTTCAGAGCGGCATCGTCACTTCGATGCCTAAGGATATTAAGGGCGGATTCGACCCTTTATTTTACCAGTGCGAGGCTCCTTTGCACAGGAAGCCGGCTAGATTATGGGTACCACAACGGCGCCTTTTTCTGCCGTAAAGCAGTAATGTGTTTCGGTCTGAAGGACGCCGTAGCTAGTGAAATTACTGGGAAAATGCGACTTAACTTCTTATGTCTCAAGGTGACGAGCGCAATTGTAGTGCCGCTCAGATTTTTTGGGTTTTTCAAGAATCCTGAGCGGTACTGCATTGTTATGGGTAGGACGTATCAATGACCATCAGTCTCGTGCCTTATTTTCATTTAAAAAAAAGAAAACTGGAGTAAGTTTTTACTTGCGAATAACACTGCTATTCTAGCTAATTTTGAACTATACGCGAGTAAATAATATTTTCACGGACGATTTTGGCGGTAAAAAAGGTTTGACTGAGAATAACAGTTGTCAGAGCTGAGATGTCATTTGTCACCACAAATAAAAATAAACAAGATGTCAAATGTTCAAAAAATGTCAGATATACCCTCGAAATTAATTTTTTTTTTAAAGTAAATTTTAGACGTTTAAAACCCTCTTTCGAAGTCTTAATCTACACCAATAAAATTGCAATACATTGTATATTTGTCTCATGAAATAATCTGGTGGCGATCGACTCATCCTCAAGTTGGGATATCATTTATGTCTCAATATTATTATTTAGTACTAGAAATAGTCCGAGTGTATAACTAAGGCGGTTGTTATTTTATCCTAAGAGCTCTTCACAGCGTCTTGACCCCGTACTGTCAAGCGCTTTAGAATCAACTGTTCAATGAGTCTGTGTATTAAATGATACGATACTCATAGAACATGGATATACAGATACAGCTCAGATGCAAAATGTTGCTCTATACCTATTAAACCTACATTATTGGCTATTAAATCAACAGTTAGAAGAAAAGTTGCAAAGATGCGTCAATATTTAAATGAGCAAATAACATTTACGCCATAGTTTTTATAATTTTAACGAATGTAGCATCAATTATTATTTTTTAAATAGTAACTGCCCACCACCTTGCAACTAGTCAAACACAATCATTTGACAGTTCATAGGTAACAAAAGGGCCCCGATGAAACAGAACAAATATATTAATCCCACCGATATATTTATCGGTATACCGCGGATTCTTTACTCGGATGCCTGTCTAATGATGCCTTTATTGGTATATTTTGGATCCAAAAATGAAATATGGTTTGACTTGAATTATAGTAATTGTTTAATATTTGAAAGAGGGATATGAAATTAATAAGAAAACTACAAGAATGTGTTGTATTTTCTGTGGTCATTAAATCATCTGAATCACTATCTGATATTAAAATAATCTATGCTTTAATTGAATACTTCGTCAGTCATAGTTGATTTTATCCACCAGAGCGTGTTCTATGTCAATTGTAATAATAAACTGTAATATAATAAATTCCTTAAATATTTAATTATTAATTATAAATAATCAATTAGGCCTTCGAAAGTGTTACTTTATCTAAGTGTTCGGTAAAATTTTACGTTTGTATAGCGACTGTGTTTGCGAGTGGATTTTTAATCAATTCTATGTGAATAGAATGGTTTTTAATATCAGTATAAATGTTCGACTGTGATTAGTTTTAAGGTGAAAATGTTTTTCAGACCATCAAGGTCAGGATGTGATGATAGAAGCGGATTTCATTTAAAGGTAATTATTAGGACTATTTGATATGATGATGTTATTGTTGCCGATATTTTTTATAACTTTACTTTATTTTTCGATATTTTTTAAGAAAATAAGGGACGAGACGAGCATGGCGTTCAGCTGATGGTAATTGATACACCTTGTCCATTACAATGACGTGCCGCTCAGGATTCTTGAAAAACCCAATAATTCTGAGCGGCACTACAATTGCGTTCGTCACCTTGCGATATAAGATGTTAAGTCCCATTTGCCCAGTTGTTTCACTAGCCCTTCAGACCTAAACACAATAATGCTTACACATAACTGCTTCACGGCAGAAATAGGCGCCGTTGTGGTACCCATAATCTAGCCGGCATCCTGTGCAAAGGAGCCTCCCACTTTTAAACTTCTGTATTATAAAATACTAGTAACAGTAGCTCCATGGTCAAGGTATAATCATGTCTACGCCTTTACTATCACAGAAAAGAGATACATAGATACACAACCCGAACACAATATAAAAAAAAGAAATAAACATTGCAACACAAAACTCCACCAGCGGACATTACGTGCAAATTACCACCCGCATCACGTTGACGTCTGGCATTCCACAACGCAAAACGCACGGTTTTGCAAAAATTTCTTGCCTCGCACAGCCACTTTGTGGAATCAATTACCGGCTGCGGTTTTCCCTAACAGATACGACTTAGGGACCTTGAAGAGAAAAGCATACTCCCACCTTAAAGGCCGGCAACGCATTTCTTGACACCCGTTGTTGCGGATGTCCATGGGCGGTTGCCTTACCTCTCCACATCCCGTGAGCCTCTTGCCCGTTTGCCCCCTCTTATATATATAAAAAAAACTATTGCTTCAAACACGTTTACAAAAAATTAGTAATTCGTTTATGGGCCAGTGTATCTGCTTTCCAGTAATATAAAGGACCTATCAATAGGTAAATTAAAGAAAATAACTAACAAACTTTTATAAAATAGGGTGTTACAAAATATCTGAATATTTTGATGACAAATAAAAAGCCTTGGGATCAAACCTCTTCAACTTCAGTTACTTTTTTTGTATTTCAACTTCAGTTCAGTTGTATTTTTTTTAATTAATTAATTTAATTATTATCTTAACTTAAAATCGCCTGCAAGACCGACTTCATCGCGGTTTTCTTCTGAATTCCAAACAACAAACTCTGATTTATAAAATGCAATCACTAAAACATAACTCTAAAATTATATCTAGAAACGTGAAAGATTGCGATGCATACGTAAATATAGTCCTAAGAATGTAGAAGAGTCTGTGGAGGTTGTTCATTTCACAGCAATACGTAGAGTTGGTTCCATAAAGAGGGTAGGCGTAAAAAATGTAAACACTGGTGTGTAGAGACGCACGTGATCGTAGCTCGTTTGTTATCAACACCTGTGTTAGACAAATGATAGCTCTGTGTGGCGTGGAACTTGAAAAGAGCTTTGTAACGTGCTCTCGTGTGTTAGTACAAATGTAGAGCCAATTTATGCTCACACTCCGTACCTATTTCAAATTTCAAGTAATTTTATGGAGGGATTCCTTTAATCTTTCTTCCACGTATATATTTCTTGCTCGTGGCAGCGTCGTACTGCGGGTTGCGTTATCTTTCTAAAGATATACGCAAGGAAACGATTCCTGGTCGGTCCTATCTTCGGGGTTTTTTATTTTTATATTAATGAGAATATACCATGTTAAGTTATTGATTTAAATTTATAATTACTCACATAATATCTTTAACTTACAAAAGTAAGTCACAATGTTTACATTTTGGTGAATCACAGAACAACGCTGAAACTGTAAATATAAATTTAAAAGAGTGGCAATGAGTTTCTTGCCATTTCGTCTCAATTAAGCTCAACTTTAACGAAGTGGTAGTAAAATCTTTGTCATTCATAGGTGTCATGTCGGCTTTGGTGAATGAATGTTTTTATTTATTTTATTTCTTTCTATAACGTGAAATACACACCATTGCCGGGCGTGTGTTTCAAGTCTTTTCTTCTTTTATAGAATACAGGAGGACAAACCCTCGATCACCTGAGAATCAACTGTCATTAGCAACTTGTATGGTCAACTCTCACTTCAATGTATTTCTATACTC
Organism: Leptidea sinapis; assembly: GCF_905404315.1. Classification (NCBI taxonomy): domain Eukaryota; kingdom Metazoa; phylum Arthropoda; class Insecta; order Lepidoptera; family Pieridae; genus Leptidea; species Leptidea sinapis. The sequence continues at coordinate 31,373,991 of NC_066265.1, forward strand.
TACACCTGACCGATTGGGGGTTAGTTATATGCACGTATTATAAGAATGTAGTAACTTATACGTGATTTAGTTATAGACTACGATTTATGAACCGAATATACAATCTGTATATATATTATCTCTACAGGACCTTTTTTCCGAGAAGAGGAATATACTTTCACGTATTTAGGCCCTGAAGTAGTTCTAGATATGTCGGGCTCGGGTGTCTACAAACCCCCCTACCGACTAAAAACCTCCTCTATGCCGGTTGCTTAAATAGCTTTCTACAGGACAAAATTACTCGTAAAAGAAAACGGCGTGTTAGCGACTGACAGAACTAGAAACTTCATCAATTAATAATACGAAATATTGCTCAGGCTCAATCTCCTAAAGTGTGTCGGATGAGACTGATTACCCACAAATAAAGTACCTATTAAGAGCGCCATAAGCAGTTTTCAATTAAAAAGCCTCGTATATATTTAAATAAGTCTTCACTGAACTGTCTCAACATTATTCGAAACAAATGCAACATACAAATGAGTTTTTAAAAGCCAAACAAAAAATTCGTTAGCTGATACCGACTCCCATATATCCCTTCATCCCGATTCATTAAGCCATTGACGCTGTCACAGGGAGATTGATGCGTTTCAACCCTCTCGTTTGTAGCCTGTAGGGATAGGTACTGTGTCATGGATATGCCATTTAAATTTACAATACCAAAGCAAATTATTAGTTAAGTATTACTAAACAATATTCTATTGGTACGTATAAAATTTGACAACCCTATATATTTCAGTGGTTAGTGACCATGACCACTGACCGATCTAGAGCCGAGTATGTTATGTATGTATATTATATACATATATATATAACGTGGTCGCTAACTGTGGGCCTGATGAGAAAGCTTATGATCGCTCATAGGTTAAGTTTCCCTGTGAGATCCGTAGGAGAACCAAAGTCGCCGACATAGCCCAAATGACTGCGAAACTGAAGTGGCAGTGGGCAGGGCAAATAGCTCGACGGATAGACAGACGGACGGACAGAATACCTTTATTTATTTATGGTGTATGTGGATGATGCAGCAACTGTACTCAATAACTTTTGTATTAATTTACATTTACTTTTTTGTCTTACTCGTGTAAGACATTGACTATTTGACGTTTGAGTGTGTCTGTTGCATCATTTTACATTTTACATATTATATTGTAATTTGAAATGATTTGTAAATCGATGTACTTAAATGTAAATCTTGATATAAAAGAGTGGCAATGAGTTTCTTGCTACTTCTTCTCATTAGCTCAACCCTTTACGAAGTAGCGGTAGATTCAATAAGAAAAATTTTTTTTTGACATTCATAAGTGTCATTTCCGTGACCTCCGTGAATAAACTGATTTTGATTTGATTTGATAGATGGCCGGTGGGGCAGTAAAGTCCTCGAATGGCGACCACGTACCGGAAGACGCATTGTTGGTAGGACCCCCACAAGATGGACCGACGATCTGGTCAAGATCGCCGGAATAAGTTGAATGACGTGGAAATCTTTGGGGGAGGAAGATGTCCAGCAGTGGACATCTTCCGGCTGACGATGATATTATGATGTATATTATAATAAATATTATGTTCACTAGCACCCATCGTATATGGCTATGGGTAATTTGGGTCAAGGTAATTTGTCTGGAAGTGTGTTAATTATTATTAATAATCTATTTATTTTTTGTTCCGCTGTATGTATGTGTGAGTGTACAGTAAAAAAAAGCAATGTAACACACATCAGCAATTTTAAAAAATCTTCCGTTTTTTTACTTCTCCAAAAATACTGAATGGAATTCCGTGATAAGGTAATTTCATCAAATAGTACGATTTGGATCGAAATGTTGGGAAGTGCCGAATTATAGCAAATCCAGAATTCAATGAACGGCTCGAATGATGGGCGTGGTGTAGTTACGTCATTGTTTCTACCGCATTTAGCACGGGGAGTGCACCAACGAGCTGTTTGACGTGATTGCACTAACACACTACGACGAACATTATCATCATCTGAATGTGTGTCGTTCCTCTACAGTGCGGATTTCAAAGAACTTTCAAACACTTACTACAAAACTATGGCATGAAGAGGAGCGGGGGTTTTACTTGACCCTAACTTAAAACAACTCCTACACCTATCGCTGATGTAATTTCTCCGGTGTTGCAACACAGTTTGGGCGGTGGCGATCACTCGCCATCAAGTGAAGCGTGCGCTCGTTTGTCCTCCTAGTCAATAATAAAAAATGTTGAGAAATGGACCAAACGCAATTTTAGCGCCTGCAATACATTGATAGCAAAATTGTATTTCCGCGTCACCATTTAATCTACTGTATATTGTTAAATCAACGTCGGTGGCGCAAGAACTAGCACTGTAGATTCTCACTACGGCACCCGCGGTTCAATTCTCGCCCGCCATATTTCAAAGTGTCTTCAGTTTTAGAATTCATCGCTTAATAAATCCAGCTACGCTCTTGTGATTCCTCCGAATGATGCTGGTCTGTCCTCCTCTTTCAATAAAATAGTTTAATTTAAAGTATTTGCACTGAAGGATTGATTCAGTGTAAATAATAAACTCTTTATAACACATGACAGATTGAAACCACTTGCATATACTTCTGATCATTATCTTGCCATTTCTAAACCAGTGGGTCAAATAAATTGTAATCTCACGTTAATTAGCGTGCAGATAAGTCCTCAGCTGTGATGAAGTAGTCCACGTTAGATTAGCAATTGTCCGCTAATGATGGATGAAAGAGGGTATCTTGAAATTTGTTTATTCGTGTGTGCTGTCTGACATAAGCTGAGGCGGGGAATTCTTGTGGAATTGTATGTAAAGCTATAATTATTTACTCAAGCCATAGTATTTAATTTTAAAACTGGTTTGTAAACCAGTTTTAAACTTTCAGTATCCTTTAAATACCTACCAAATTAATTTCAAAAGCGGTTAAAATGAAGAAAATAATTTTCAAGTTACCTGTGTCATATCGTTTAATACATAATACAATAATTTTTTTAAGTTTATAGAATTAAATAATATTCTTGAGCGTCAGTGGGGTTAAGTCTAGAACTGTTGCTTCTCTTTCGGGATAAGTACGTTCGATTCTCACCACCATTGTCAATACATTTATTCGACGCTCGCAAGGTGAAGAACAATATCGTCAAGAAACCAACGCACACGCGAATAAATTCAAAGGTTGTGTCTGAAGTTGAACAACTATAGCGCAGGGCTAGCGTAATTGATAAAAATCTTATTACCAGGGTCGTACCGTATCTAGATGTATAGTTATACTTATAACAAGATATTGAGTTACATAGCACTGGTAGTAATCAACTAAGTCTTTTATATAATTTAAAAAGCCCGAACCATATTACGGATAAAACTAAATAAATTCATATCTTATAAATTGGACCCAACACAAACCCTCTGAGGTTTCACGAGGTCGCATGTAATACGAAGGGTTAATCTCGTCTCATTGTTCAACCGAAGTGGTCACGGTGGCCCAGGGGTATTGTCGACAATGCGTGCCCGGCGCCGACACGTGAACAAGTGACGGTTAAATATTAATTTTTGGGTTAAATTTAGTCGAGTTAATCGAGTGTTGACTAACGTTTTTGATGAGTTTGTGAAAATGAAGTTATGAAATGAGGGATAGAAGGTTTCTCTATTTTATATATTATATAATATGCCAGTGGGAGGCTTCTTCGTACAAGATTATAGTTAGATAGGTACACCACCGTTATTCAATATAGTAGCATATAGACCACCAGACAGCAATATAATGCGTGATCATTTTTGATTTGTCAATGTGTGTGTTAGCTGGTGGTTTGATATTCAAAATAATAAGAGTGGGTTGCACCAACTAACTTTAGCAATAACAAACATGTTAAACTACCGGTTAAGCATAAAATAAGTTTCACCATTTGACAATTTTAAGATGACGCCATAACTTTAACTGTTAACCGAAACAGCTCAGTCTTCGCCGGTTAAAGCTATTGTTCATGTTAAGTAGCTAAATAGCGACCTGTCTAAAGTTTCAAATAAATATTCGATATTGACTTGATATTTCACAATTTAACTAAAGCTGTTCCAAGTTAACATTAAATTTGTCATAAACCTTAACTATAACAGCTAATATGATGCAACTCAGCCTTAGGAGCTAATGCCAAGCGTATCTGTTTACGACTTGTCAATAAAAATCGATTCGATTGCCATTTAAAAAAAAAAAAAATTATAATAAATTTATACAATCTAATTAATTAATCTAATTCTAGTTTCGATTATTGTTATTTTTGGAATCGGTGTCCTTCCGTCGCAACCCGCTCTCGCCTCTCGCCTACTCACGACTCAAGCACATATCACCTATAACTATGTATGTAGTAACAAACCTATCTTGGATGGCACCAAAAATTAAATTAAATTAATAAAAATAAGCAATTATTTTTATTTAAATTTGCTAAAAGTTTAGCAAACAAAGCTAAATTATTATGTACCTGCATAGTAATAATCTCACCTTTGCTTCTAAAATAATTGTCAGAAATCCAACCCATAATTGTGGATGGCTGTAAAATGTTCTGTATTGTATTGTGGGATAATTGATATATGCCAACGGTACCCTAATGTCGAGGACAAAGCCTTCTATTTTAGACAAATGAAGGAAAAGACAATGGGAAGACAGGGGTTGGTACTATTGCACAGTAAGATACCCTTATTGTATGATTTAAATGTTTAATGCTGCTTTCAATAGTTCATGAAATAATAGTAAATCATACAAAAGATCGTTTAGCCATCTTTTGCATAGATTACTTGCAAATATTACGTGTTGGGAATTACCGAAAGTTTATGGCGTTGTTACTCAATTAGACATAAAGTACCATATTATTAACCAGATTTGTAAACATTCACAAATTAAAATATTGTCAATCTATTAACCGTCATCTAATTCGGTACTCTAATTAAAAAGAACCGCATCCGTAATTCAATTATTTTTTCATAAATAAGACAAAATACATTAGTGATTCAATAAATGTCGTTTTATTTAATAGGGATGACAAACGATCGTACAGGTGGGTGCCTGATGTTAAGTGATCACCGCCGCCCACTTCTCCTGCAACACCAGATGAATCATAGGAGCGTTTCCCGCCTTTAAGGAAGGTTCACATGCTATTGTATGATAGTAAGCTCCGTAATTGTGCGAAAACAATTTCATATAAATATACCAGATTAACTTTATGTACAAGAAAGGTTGCCCTAAAAGTATGTGTTTTCCCTGAAAATTCATTCAGGTATTGATAAAAATATGTAATTCCTAAAGTAAAAATACAATTTGAAAGACTTCCCATTATGTTCGCAGAACCTTTTATAGGGAAGACTGCTCTTACCAGCGGATAAGAATGATAACATAGCAAAAAGATAATATACAATATTAAACTAATCTTTAGGATTAACAATTATTTCATGATTAATAGTCTAGTCAACAAGTGCCTTTTTGGTGAACTTTTTTCAGCAGTCTCCGAAAATTATGATTGAGGTGTCATTCGATTCGGAATGGCATCTAGATGGTTCCGCTTGCAAAAATTACAAAAGTTATTAACAGTTAACTAAAAAAAGAGGGTTTAGTCTTTTGCAAATATCTCATAGACCAAGAAAAATTTTTCAAATTTGAAAAAAGATTCAAAAAGAGGAGGAAATTTTGACTTCCGGAATTGTAGGACCAATATTTATAATTTTTCCAGAGGGTTGAAAATACTCCCGAAAACGGGTACTCCGGCTTTCCCAAGCCACGCCCCTTCGGACCTTTAATGAATAAATATTATTTAAACTTAATAAATATGAAAATTAAAAATTGTAAAAATTCAGGACAGATCAAAAAAAAATTTAATCGCGATTTTTCAATAAGTTATCCATTAATTAACTAATAATTGTTTGCACGAACATTAACATTGCAAGTGCGATAATTGTTAAACTATTAATCTAAGAATTTTTCCCTTTCGTGGAGCTATTTTTCAAAGGTTTCAATTTGTTAATTTTCATTTTGTTATCATAATATTGATAATATTGATAAAATCATAATATTATGATTTTTCACCTTAGTGTTTTTCTAGGAAATTTCCTCCTCTTTTTGAAACTTTTTTTAAATTCGAAAAATCCTTAGTAGTTTATGAGATATTTGCAAAAAACTAAACCCCATTTTTATTTAATTCTTAATAACTTTTGTAATTTTTGCAAGCGGAACATAATTTTTTTCGAAAACCGTCTAGATGCAATTCCGAATCGAATGACACCTCAATCATAATTTTCGGAGACTGCTGAAAAAAGTCGATCATAAAGGCACTTGTTGACTAGACTATAATATATAATAAACCAGCTGACCCGACAGACGTTTTTCTGTAAATAATAAAAAAAAATACTGTTTTATAGGAATTTGCCAATAATATTTCAAAACATCAAGAATTATTTTGTAAAAAATTCTCCCTGTTGTTATAATAAAATTGTTTCACAGCAGAACTGTCAAACCGTGCGTCAAGAAATTCTCTCACAGAAAATATGTCCATACAAAACAAATATTGGAAATAAAAATAATTATGGGTCCCAAATCGAAATAAAAAGTATCTTACCTCTCAAATTGGACTCAACTGCACTCCATGAAGTAATCCCCATTAAAATCTGTTCATTAGTTTAGGAGTCCATCGCGGACAAACAACGTGTCACGTCATTTATATATATTAAGATAATTTAAGGCTGTTGTCGAAATGCCGGACTTCGACCTATTGATATAAACATCATTGGTTATTTTAAATAATATTAAATGTCTCATAGTGTGAACAGACACAAACAGAGACTCTACACTTGACACCGGCGAAGGCTTTCATTTATCGAGGCGTTGAAAAATGATACAAAGCAGAAATTGCTTCTATCGCTAGGATTTTATTGGCTCTGCTAACAACGATTGCTTCATTGAACATGACAAATTGTTTTTGATGGCAGCTCTAGAATAGTGGGCCTGACTGGATAGTTGGTCGCCCAACCACACAATGATAACTATTTTTCATTTTGGTATATAATTATATGATATAGTAAGGCCATCGAATGGCGACCACGTACCGGAAGGCGTAGTGTTGATGGGCCGACGATCTGGTCCACATCGCCGGAGTACGTTGGATGAAGGCAAAGCAGGACCGATCGTAAGGGCGACCTTTGGGGGGGGGGGGGCTTTGTCCAGCAGTGGACGTCTTCTGGCTGATGATGATGATATAAGACCCAGTGTTATTATCAAGGTTTTTTCAATTACAGTAAGGGATGAGACGAGCAGGACGATCAGTTGATGGTAATAAATACGCCATGCCCATTACAATGCAGTGCCACTCAGGATTTTTGAAAAACCCAAAAATTCTGAGCGGCACTACAATTGCACACGTCACCTTGAAAAATAAGATATTAAGTCGCTCTTCAGACTAAAACACAATAATGCTTACACATTACTGCTTCACGGCAGAAACAGGTGCTGTTGTGGTACCCATAATCAAGCCGGCCTAGGAGCCTCCTGGTGAATTGATTAAAGACAAATCTTAGCAGAAATAACAACAGATTAACAATAAGGATAACTCATTACACTGAGATAGTTATAGATTTCCACTAAATTACGTATACTTCAATAAATATTCTACACCAAACAGTTACAGTAGCTGTACATTGGCGCACTAAATTCCCAAGTTAATCACCTGAAATACGACAAAGGAAGTGACGATACATCTTCTGTATCAATTCCCAATAATCGTTAACATTAATATCGCGATGTTTCCGAGCGATTTCACTCCCTTTATAACTGTTTATGATCAATGCCAAGCCGATATTGCTCTATCGATTCCTCATAGCTTTTACGTAACAGGAAATTTTGTGAGCTAAGGCTATTTGTAAGCAAATAAACAACTTGGTATTATATATGTGTGGCCTCCTTACATATTTTTATAAAGGACTTACTTACGTATTTATTTTAAGTTTTTTTTATTATTTATGAAAATTCGGGACGAGACGAACATGACGCTCAGCTGATGGTAATTGATAGTTCCCACCCAGTACAATACAGTTCAAAATTCAAATTCAAATTCAAATATTTTTATTCAAAATAGGATGTGAAATCACTTATTGAAAGTCAAAAAACGACCACCCATTCCAAAATGAATGCCTCAGGCCTGAGAAGAATGGGCGCAACAAACTCAGCGGGCTTTTTTTTTCATCAATAATATGTTTTACAATTAAAGTAACATTTACAAAGTAACATTGTAAAATTAAACTTATTATTTAATAGCCTGAGGGCGGTCGCACCATTCCCAATCTGTGGTATCATTAGTGCCGCTCAGGATTCTTGAAAAACCCAAAAATTCTGAGCGGCACTATAATTGCGCTCGTCACCTTGAGACATAGATATTAGGTCTCATTTTCCCAGTAATTTCACTAACTTCGGCGCCCTTCAGGCCGAAACACAGTAATGTTTACAGATTACTGCTTCACGGCAGAAATAGGCGCCGTTGTGGTACCCATAATCTAGCCGGCTTCCTGTGCAAAGGAGCCTCCCACTGGTATTTGATAAGTAAGGGTCCCACTGGTATTTCAAATCATTTATTGAACGTCAAAAACTACCACCCAATCGAAAATTCATACCTCAGACCTAAGAAGAAGAGGCGCAAGTAACAAGAATAATTTTAACCTGACGGCGGTCGCTCCATGACCAATCTTTGGTATCATTAAGAAAATCTTTTATGTTATAGTAACCGTTGTCACAAAAGAATATTTTCACAATTGTTTTAAATTTGGTAATACATTTGTTTTATTTTAAAAGCATATACAACGCCCATCAAAAGACTTCCAACTCAACTTAACCGTTTAGTAGCCAAAACAAGTTTATTTTTGTTCCTGATACATTATGATTATCACAGTTCTTAGAAATTCTTATGTGTACATACATAATCATTATCTAGATTATATTGAGCATTTAAAAGCTGGAAATTTGTAGTTGAATTACTTCTTGAATAGTTAAAATAACAAGAGGATAAAATAAGTATTAATATTAACGATGTATAAATAACAATCAATCCATATACAAATTCATCGTTAAATAAACTTCAACACTGATAACAATTTCATTCTTAATTTGAAAACAATTATTGCTAAGCATCGAAGCGTAGCGCTCCAGGCAAAGGGTGCTTCCGGCGACACGGGTACTACGTCACTTCCGGCGCGCTATTTTACTTGATACAGCCATTTCCTCAATGTAAACTTTACACAGAATGCCTTTATTTGCGAAGTGAGATGAGAAACTCTTGCCTTCATAAATTTATGAAGAGATGTCCGCTTTCTGCATTTATTGGGTGAATTATTTCTGTATCGATTTTAATATAGCATCTTTGTTTTTTCTTATTCTTTAATTCACAGCAGGGAACTTAGTTAAGTTTTGTAAAGTTTATTTGCAAATAATTCTGATGGTTTGTCGCGGCCCATACTATCTTTACCAGTGGGAGGCTCTTTTGCACAGGATGCTGGCTAGTTTATGCGCACCACAACGACGTCTATTTTTGCTGTGAACACGTGCCGCATAATGTGTGTCGGTCTGAAGGGCGTCGTAGCTAGTGAAATTACTGGGCAAATGAGACCTAATATCTTATGTCTCAAGGCTACGAGCGCAATTATAGTGGCGCTCAGAATTTTTGGGTTTTTCAAGAATCCTGAGCACATTGTAACGGGCATGGCGTATCAATTACCATCAGCTGAACGTCCTGCTCGTAAAATAAAGAAATACCGTAACACCAGAGGAATTACAAGAGCGTTGCCAACCTTAAAAAGGGTCGAATAAACATACATATGAATTAAAACACGAAATAATATATTATGTGTATGGATGTATGTATTAAACACATCGGTACGTGGCTGATGAGGATCGAGCCGGGGATTCCGTGATGACATGGGGATTCACACAATGGTTCTGTACATAGTGCCACTGACGATTTTTAAAAAGAAGGCAGCCAGCTATTATAGATTTTCATTTTACCACCAAATTTTTCATCCAACCCAGATTTTCCTTGTTTTATGTTTTTTTTTGGAATGATTGATATTTAAATTAACCTGAATTATATCGACTCTCGCAGTTTGCCATTTTTCATTTTGAAGCCTTCTTTCGCTACCGTGGTAGCAAAGCTCTTTAAAAATTTTACTGAAAGCACACGTCACTCAGTTAAATTTTGACATAAACAATTAGATAGAAACATTTAGACCTACAACTTCACAATATTTTATCGTCTAGACAGCGTGCAAGAGAGTAGAACTGTAACGGAGGTACAGCAAGATAGAAAAAGAAAGGGAATCTGTTGTGACTGTAACGGATTTTGATTGTCAAGTCGTAAACAGTTTGGCACGTTTGACATTAGCTCTTTAGTATTTTTAACCGATTTCAAAAAAGGAGGAGGTTGTCAATTCTACGGTTGTTACCTCAAATCTTTCGACTGGCTGAACCGAATTTGATAATTCTTTTTTTATTTGACAGCTGGTGCTTCCAGTATGATCCCATTGTAATTTGGTCCAGATCTGTGGATGTCAAGTGGATGATAAATTTACGAATAACTCAATATCGCGCCAACCGATTTGGAAGAGTCTTTTTTTATTGGAAAGGATATACTTCAAAGATAGTTTGGTGAGAGTTAGGTTAGGTTCTGAATCTATGACAAACAAAGTAAGGGAACACTGTCGGTAATAAAATTGCAAAGCACTTACGTTTATTGCTGCATTGAAAAATTTAGTATATCGACACATATTTAGACAATTTGTTAGTAGTAAATTCACTAAAAATATTAAAATAAAAGAAAAATTAACAAAAAAACAACCGCCTTCAAAAACACTATTCCAAAACAATAGATATAATGTGCACTAAAAATTATAAAAATAATTCCAAAAATAACAATAATCGTAACTAGAATTAGATTGTATAAAAATACGCAATTATTTTTATACTTTTTAGTGCACATTATATCTATTGTTTTGGAATAGTGTTATTGAAGGCGGTTGTTTTTTTCTTAAAAATTTTTGAATATTAAACTAGCTTACGCATGAATATATTGACAAATCAAATTATTGGTCACGTATTTATATGGGTCGGTCACTGTCAGGTCGTCTATACGTTAGTATATTCTATCACAAACACTACAGAGGTTTTATCTAGAGATACTAGTTAGTACTCTACCCGCATGGCTGTGTTTGCGATTCTTCGACTTATGAGTTTATTTGTTAACAGGAACTCCTCGAGAAGCGAATAAAACAATTGGAAGCTCAATTAGAAGAGGAGAGGCGCCGGACTCAGAGAGAACGGATGGCTGTTACTAAGCTGCAGAACAAAATGATAAAGGTAACAGTTATTTATAATATTAATTTACATTACTGGTTTCATTTTAATATAAAGTATAATACATTTTATTTATAATTTAATTATTAAAAATAATTTTATATAAATAATAATACGACTTAATAATTAATAACGCTATTTATATAAAAAATAATAAAATAAAACTTTAATAATCTAATAAAATTAATTAATTACAAATAGAAAATATCGTTTAGATCGCTATCGGCAGGTATGGTGCCCATGAAGCTGGCAACGTTACCTCTTTGTGTAGCCAAACTTATCCTTTGACAGAGGTAAAGGCCGGCAACGCTCTTGTGATTCCTCTGGTGTTGCAGGAGAGTGTGGGCGGCGGTGATCACTTAACACCAGGTGACCCGTACGCTCGTTTGTCCTCCTATTCCATAAAAAAAAAGAGGTACGTACCAGATCTTGGGTCACCTGTTAAATCGGTTAGACGCCTGGATAGCTCTTTTATGAGTTTTTGTGCCGATGAACCCCAAGGACCCATCGTCTCCACCCCAAGGGGAACAAATATGTATCCATCACCAAGTGATGCATATTAACTAAGGTATCACTTATTTTTAGCTTACAACTATGTTAATTTAAAAAAAAAAAACGCCTGCCTGCATATTTGAATAGTCAGAACTTTACATTTTTGTATCAATCGTAATAATTGTATTTAAGGTCGTACATTTTAACTTAGATAAAACCGATTGTTGAATAGGATATTTCGACAATGTATCTAAGTACCTACTGTGATTTTACTGCAACTAAGGAAGCCGTTGTCCCAAGTTAATAAAACATCTTCTCTGCTAGCGTAGGCTTGTAGGGATGTCGAAATTACAACTTCGATCGATATTTTTGTTTGTACCTTCATTAACATCACATCTATAAGACACACACACTCCTATGCCTATTAAATTTTAACATTAACACCTACCTTAAAAAATATTTGTCGTTTGACTTACGTATTTGAACAATATGTTATGTTTTTTTAAAGTGATAACCGTCACTTCTAGGATTAATACACAAATAAAATTTGAAAAACAAAATTTTATGAACGATGCGGGATTCGAACCCACGACCTCCGGCGTTCCGTACCGGTGCTCTAACCAACTGAGCCACAACCTGAGAGTTGAACAAAGCAAACAGAATTTTATAACGAGGCGGTACTCGTCGTGGGTTCGAATCCCGCATCGTTCATAAAATTTTGTTTTTCAAATTTTATTTACGTATTTGACTATAATTGTTATTAATTAATAAGCAGATTGAAACGAAATTATTTTACATTTAAATTGTTATGATTTAATTACTCAGAAGTGTAAACCCTCGACTGTTCTGCTGGCACTGACGTAGTGATCGATGGCGTATGTACTCTATCCCCGCTGCACCGCCTCCTATTTATCGCGAATATGTTCTACTTATACGTTTTTTTCTTGGCTGTAACTTCGAACTCATATCAAAGTGACATTCAGGTTATCCAAATGTTGTGAGTCTTCTTGGGTGTAAAATCCGCTGGCACGAGTCGTGCCACAATTTGGCGGGTCAACATCTCCTGAGGATGCCTCACGTACAGGCGAAAGACGTATCTAATTGATTGAAGATGAATCTTAGCGAAATTTTCACTCAAGAAAGCTCACAACATTTGGATAATTATGGATTAGAACAAACAAAAGAACGCTTAATTCAATAGACATTCAGGTTCTGTGAGACTTTACATGTACGTTATGTGAGTGGTGAAAATGTTATTCTACCAGAATGATGGGCTTATATTGAATTTCTGTTTTGTAGAATTCTTTTATGTATCTCGTAGAAATTAAAACTAGTTGAGAGTATATTGAACAGTTTTATGACTCACCCGCCTCGATCGAACGTTCCACTGACAGTTATGACGTTGACACAGACTTTGACAGCTTCACTCAATCCTTGTGCATTTTTCTATGGCATTGGTACGGTGTTTGCCATAATTTAAAGAAATTAAATAATTCTTTAACATTTATTGAGGTTCCATTACTTTGCAATTGAAATATTATCCTGATGAGCTGTTTAACCTGGTTCCTGCCGCCGAATTCCATCTTCGCACGACACGCCACAAATTAGGATATCATCCCCACCATCTGGATGTGTGATCCTCCACAGTGCGGTTTTCAAGGAACTTTCTTCCACATACTATAAAGATTTGGAATGAGCTTCCTTGTGCGGTGTTTCCGGGACGTCACGACATGGGTACCTTCAAAAACGCTCCTGTAAATCCTCTGGTGTTACAAGAGAATGTGGGTGGCAGTAATCTCTTAACACCAGGTTACTCGTGCGCTCGTTTGTCCTCCTTTTCCTTAAAAAAAGGGTAAATTAGAAATTCATTTAAATAGTAATCAGGAATCTCAGCTTTGTGCAGCAATAAATCTCTTGCATACACGTGATCCGGGTCTCACGTGCAAAGTTAAGTAATGTACTTAACAACAGCCAGCCCATACCAGTATCTATCTTAATCGTTCTGTATAACTTTGATTTATATCTGTTTAGTTCGCTTTAAGTACCCTTGTTTGTTTCTCGTGTGATACTTTTACTAAGAGTTGTATGTGAAGCCATTACTCTGATTAACAAATACGTGTGTAGTTGTTAAAACGTTATTTTACCAGCGAAATTATGTAGCATTATGATGATCCTTAAAGCGCTGTGGCTAGTGACTCCGCCTATTGAGCTAGAGGTCCCGGGTTTGAACCTCTGTTATGACCAAAAATTTGTATGATGAATAAATAAAATAAAAAAGCTTATTATTTATAATATTCGAATCCTAAGCCCGTGAACGCTGGAGTGCCTCAAGGCTGTGTGCTATATCACGTACTACAAAGCTGTGGAATGAGCTTCCTTGTGCGGTGTTTCCGGGACGATGCGACATGGGTACCTTCAAAAAAAGCGCGTACACCTTCCTTAAAGGCCGGCAACGCTCTTGTGATTCCTCTGGTGTTGCAAGAGAATGTGGGCGGCGGTGATCACTTTACACCAGGTGACCCGTACACTCGTTTGTCCTCCTATTCCATAAAAAAAAAATAAAAAAAAAAGCTTTAGACTTCTTGCAATATTGTTATTAATTTTATTTTTCTAGGGTTAGTACCTTTTATAAAACTAATTGTTAGTGCTTAAAGTATTTTTTTTTGTTTTTTATATTTGCAAGAACCCATCTACAGGCGAAGGCCTCCTCCAAGGATTGCCAGTCTCCTCTAGTTTGTGCTAGCTGAAACAAACCAACCTAAAATATTCAGTCGGCTTGATGGTATTGATTACAGCTAGTATGATGAATATTGATTGAGAAACCGAGATTTTGATGTGTCAATTATAAAAAAAATGCATAGTCTGCGAAACGTCGGGTAAAAAAAAACACAACTTTTACTCAAATAACTTATGAATAATTTCTGTAACACGCATTGAAATCGTTTAAAATGTAATTTGTTTCAGTATAATTTCCAGACAGAGAACACGTTTTGCGAATTTTATTTAAGCATTTGTAACATGTCCTATGATAACTGGATCGTATCACTCATCCATCATCACCGGCCAGCACTTGAATCTCACGTTTGTGTTTGACTATAAAATGGGCTAATAAATAACATTAAATGTATAAAAAAATAATTTTACGCAATTGCATTCTCAACAAATTTTTACCGAAAGTTTAAAATTTAATACATACTTTTTATATTATGTCATGTTACAATGTCTAAAAGAGAATGTTACAATTGTAATCAAATGCGTGATGTAACAGTTAATTTTACAAAATAAAATAGTGACGAACTGTTAACCACTATTTTCAGAAAAATCACACACAATAAAACAAAGTGACATACGTATCGCGAGTGTAAGACGTCGATGTCACACAAAAGTAATAAACTTGGCCAGTTGTGATGCGTTGTCTAAAAGCAAGAGGATCTATATTCTAGACGTATAAACTATCAAAAAAGTAATGTTAAAATGCCGCAATAATAACACTCATCATAATGTCAAAAAAAAATTATTATATAAAATTCTCATGTTGCGGTGTTTGTAGTTAAACTCCTTCGAAACGGCTTGACCGATTCTCATGAAATTTTTAGTGCGCATTGGGTAGGTCTGAGAATCGAACAACATCTATTTTTCACCACCTTAAATGTTAAAGGTGGTCCACGACGCCAATTTTTTTTTTTTAAATTGTGACATTTTTTTTTAAATTTGTTTGACTATGAGTCAGAATTAAAAAACACATACAACTTCAAATTTTCACCCATCTACGATCAACAGTTACTTTTGTATCGCGATTTTAATATCGGCAATACAACGTTTGCTGGGTCAGCTAGATATATTATATTAATATATCGATCTAAGTTATTCACTCTATTACTTAGAGAATCATTGGAGTATGAGGAAATATCTAAATATTTAACAGATACGAAAAAAGTGGGATCACCGTGACTGCAACAGGAAATAGACCATCATTAGTTTCGGTCACACTAAATTTGAAAATGATTTGAATTCAGGCAAAATGGGTCGACAGGATGTTATTTGTTCCGTCATAGAAAAAATACAGAATTGTTAACATTTTTAAGGGAGTTCTTAACTGTTATTCGAATAAAAATAAAATCACTTACGCCAAAAAATTACTCTTATGAATGTCAAATATATATGTTTTATGACCAGTTGGGAAAGTGAGTTTTAATGAGAAGAAGTTGCAAGAACCTTATAGCTCATGCTCCAATGATGCTCTAAGAAATAGAGTGAATAACTTAGATCGTCATATTAATATAATATAAGTAATTTTAATTATAATCAATTTTAAATCAATAAAATTGTAGAGTTTTAGCGTTTTACAACTTATATATAAAATTCTCATGTCACGGTGTTTGTAGTTAAAGTCCTTCGAAACGGCTTGACCGATTCTCATGAAATTTTGAGTGCATATTGGGTAGGTCTGAGAATCGGACAACATCTATTTTTCATCCTCCTAAATGTTAAGGGTGGTCCACGCCAATTTTTTTTTTATTTATTTGATTATGAGTCAGCATTAAAAATACATACACTTCAAATTTTCACCCATCTACGATCAACAGTTACTTTTGTATCGTGATTTTAATATCGGCAATACAACGTTTCCTGGGTCAGCTAGTTATTTCTATACAATGCATGCGAAATACTGCAATAAAAATACTCAAACTTTTCGACTTACTTGTACAGTTAAAAAAAGAAGTAAATAGAACATAAAAAAGTGGCCACGAGTGCAGTAGATCAGAGTATCAGTCACACTGCATAAAAGTAAAGGTATCATCAATTCAATGTTACTTTAAACTGTTTAAATTAAGTCCCCGATGATAGGTTTAACCAGGCATCACAATCGGGGTCCGTTCACAACCTTGCCACGAGAACTAAAACTAATACCAAAAACAAATGATTATCATGCTCACGAAACACCTCTACTCACAATAAAATATTTACGTTTACAAGTTTAATCCTAGGCGTCAGACTTTAAAACAAATTAATTAAATTCCTGCCTATTTTGATATCAGATTTTCCTTTACTTTTTACTATTATCACACTGGAAGTATAAATAAACGAGGAAGTACTTAAAGAAAGCAGCACTGTAAGTATCCTTTGATACCCCAACGAACATTAAGCGTAACAAATCGCCAAGGAAACATACTAATGAATCAATCCCGATACTAATTACGCAAGAAGCGGCGCGCTCCTCAAAGGCCAGCGCGTGCGCAGGAATGTGCATGACTGATTCGATTAGCTTGGTCCTTCGAGCCGGATGCCTTACATGCCTCACTATCTCAAATAAAGCACGTGAAATTGTATTCAAACCTGTATCATTAGGGCTTAAAATTGTCTTTCGTTAGTCACTGTAACTATCTTCACTGTGATGAAGAAAAACAAAGCTTATGCTGTTAATTTATGGTTTATTTATGATTTTACGGTCGGTAATGCTGGCCTGTGTCCAGAGAATGTCGCCTTTATATTTATCTTTTGTTTTGATTGCAGGTACGTTTCACCTGAGACAGTCGCAAATAGATTTCAGTAACTGGTGAGTTTTATTGGCGTTTGTTATTGCCTAGTTAATATATTACCTTATCTTTAACTGTTGCTATGCAAAATATAACATTTTAGACCTATTTTAAGTTGACTATCAACATTCTATCTACATGGGTTAATATGGTCTTTCAGTATCAGGCAGCGATATTGTATTTCGTACATAAGTACATTGTGAATGAAATGGAACAAATAACATACATATGTTTGCACCTGTTCTGTAAATGTTTGCCCCGTCCAATCAAACTATCGGTGAAATGGTTCAGAGATGCTGTCTCTCGTATACTTTCCTAAAAAGCTGAAAACGTTCCTGGATTCCTCTGGTGTTGTAAAATAGTGAACAGTGTTTATCATGAGGGGAATCATATTACGCAATGAGAAAAACACACATCCACCTAGCTGGATGGCGGATGATGTTTTTTTATTGGTAGCGCGTGGGCTGATGGTGAAATTAGGCATCAAGAATCAGGTAAACTGTTCTTCGGAATACTCCTCATCATATTTTACCAGTGGGAGGCTCCTTTGCACTGGATGTCGGCTAGATTATGGGTACCACGGTCTGAAGGGCGCCGTAGTGAAATTACTGGCCAAATGAGACTTGACATCTTATGTCTCAAGGTTTCGAGCGCAGTTGTAGTGCCGCTCAGGATTTTTGGGTTTTTCAAGAATCCTGAGTAGCACTGCATTGTAATGGTCAGGGCGTATCAATTATCATCAGCTGAACGTCCTGCTCGTCTCGTCCTTTATTATCATAAAAAATATACAAATACGTTCCGTTAAAAATAATATCGTTCATGATAAAATAATTTTCTTTATTAATCCTTAGATTGATCATATAGCAATCATATATAAGCCGAGTGGTTAGCGATCCTACCTACTAAGCTAGAGGTCCCGGGTTCGAATCCCGGTAGGTGCAAGCATTTATATGATGAATATGGATGTTTGTTACCATGTCATGGATGTTTAAATGTATTTATGTATGTTTATATGAATTTATGTATGTTTAAGTAAGTATATTGTATTAAAAATATCATTGTCTTGTAACCTATAACACAGGCTATATATACTTAACTTGGGGCAAGATAATTTGTGTAAAAAGTGTGTCAATATTATTATTACTATATATTAGCTGTGCTTAAGCGTCAAATTCTCTTAAATTAAAATAAAATGATCACGCCCCGTTCTCGTATAAGTCCCATAACTTTAATGGGTCGCCTAAAGTGTTACGGAATCACAAAGTGAGCAACCTATATGGCGAGGACTTAACAAAACAGCAATTAATTGCGGTCATAATCGTTAGGTGTCCCTTACTAATCAAACTTGGCGGATTCAATTACATGTTGCTTCGTGATGAGCATGACCCTTGTTCCGAGCAAGATCTTTATAGTCTGTGCTTACACGCACTGCGCAAACAAACGCCTTTTTCAAAGTATGACTAATTTCTGTTTCATTACTGTTTTTCCGTTTTTTGACCAAACATTTTGAATAACAGCAGTTTTTATATAAAAGTGACGAGACATGCAAGTCTTTGAGACAAGAGGTTGTCTCATTTGCTCAGTAATTTCATTAGATTTGGCTACCTTTTTTAGCCGAAACACAATAGCGGTTGCACAATGTTGCTTGACGACAGAAAAATGCGCCGATGTGAATATAGCAGGATTATAATTAATATCCTTTGTACTATTTCCTTATATTGCAATTTAAAGTTAATTACAATTAAAAACTGTTATTTTAATTTGCTAAATATTTGTATACGTGTATTTGGTAATACTGAAAGTTTATACACACACACGCACACATATGATATATTATTTCAATTTGTATGTAGAATTTTAAGTAATAGTATAACTTTTTGAAAATAACTTAACCTTTTTTTCCCACGGGAATTTATTCTTTAAAGTAAATCTTGATTATACCGTAAACTATTAAAAATTTCACGATTAATATTTGCTACTAAGCAAAAAATTTTTTTAATATTTTAGCGACGGTGTGCCAACAACGTAACGGCCACGCGGAGACCTGTTTTCGGCGTTGAATAAAACAATAAATATGGGAGATAGAGTTCCAGGCGTCAAATTTTGTTTCCGATTATTTAAGGATCTTTTATCTAAATTCCTTAAATATTAATAATTGCTGAGTTATGAACGAAAACCTAAATTCTAGCTTTTTCATCTTAATCTGTTAATAACAATTGCGTTTTTATTTATGCTAATAGATACTTATGATACACTTTTCTAGATGTCACTCCGGATCGAATGAGCCTTTGTTCATATTTTTAGGAGCTTTTTCAAGAATTAAATGTTTTTGAACTTGTAGACTAGCCTAGTGGGTCAACTTAAGATTATCTACAGCATGTTCAAGTTCCTTATCACCGTTTCAATAAATGTTTGTCGTATTGAATGTGTGTTGTAATGATTAAAATATTATATCTTTAATAAAACAAAACAATATTTGTATAGCTATAATTACAATACTTCATCATCACAAGCCGGAAGACGTCCGCTGCTGGACAAAGGCCTCTTCCAAAGACCTCCACGACGATCGGTCCTGCGCAGCCCTCATTCAACATATTCCGGCGATCTTGACTTGATCGTCCGTCCATCTTGTGGAGGCCTACCAACACTGCGTCTTCCGGTACGTGGTCGCCATTCGTGGATTTCACTGCCCCACCAGCCATCTGGTCGTCGAACTATGTGCCCTGCCCACTGCCAATTCAGTTTCGCAATCATTTGGGCTGTGTCGGTGACTTGATCTCGCAGCGAAACTCCGAGCATAGCCCTCTCCATTGCCCTCTGAGCGACCATGAGCTTTCTCATCAGGCCCATAGTTAGCGACCACGTCTTAATGCTGTATGTCTTAGTCTGCCTTCTGCATGTTTGTTACTTAATATTAATAAAATTTGTTTTAAGCAAGTGAGAGTAAATTATTACTTGAAACGTTGAAACGTGAGTTGAAATACCAAATTTGTAATTTTTTTTTTTTTTTATGAAAATAAGGGACAAGTCGAGCAGGACGTTCAGCTGATGGTTATTGATACGCCCTGCCCATTACAATGCAGTGCCGCTTAGGATTCTTGAAACCCCCAAAAATTCTGAGCGGCACTACAACTGCGCCTGTCACCTTGAGACAAGATATTAAGTCTCATTTGCCCAGTAATTTCACTAGCTACGGCGCCCTTCAGACCGAAACCCAGTAATGCTTACACATTACTGCTTCACGGCAGAAATAGGCGCCGTTGTGGTACCCATAATCTAGCCGGCATCCTGTGCAAAGGAGCCTCCCACTGGTATAAACATAAAACTGTATAATATAACTGTAAGATTAAATTCCGTTGATTTCCGAGCCATAGTGGCGCGTGAAAGTGTATCTATGCGTAAAATAAAAATTTTACGTGTAGCAAAAGAATGCTTATAGTTAGGATGATTTCAGTGAATGTATTTGAAAACTGTCAAAACAAGGTATAATACCATGCATAAATTATTTATATTGTTTTTATTTTATTGTACACAAAAGTTGAGAAACCGTTATATTTAAGAATAAATGAGCATTTTCACTCTGTTCTATTAAGGAAAAGACCAATGTTCGAACAGCAACTCATACTTATCTACTCCCGAAATTTAAATTGTTTGTGTTTGTACTCTTTTATATTCCGTAACAAAATCTCTAGTTACAGGCCATTTAGTGGGTAGAATATTGTGTTTTTAAGATTTTTTTATCTATACTAATATTATAACGCTGCAGTGTTTGTTTGTTTGTTTGAACGCGCTAATCTCTGGTACTACTGGTCCGATTTGAATGATTCTTTCAGTGTAGGGTAGTCCATTTATCGAGGAAGGCTATAGGCTATGTTTTTTTTTTTCAAAATTAGGGATCCGTAATAAAATTGCTATTTTGTAACACAAGGTGTAAAATCGAAAACCTATTTTTGCGTGCGCTGCAAAAACTATTGACAATAGAACAAAATGATGTACAGGCTATAATATAGGCAATATTTTATTACTTATAAAACTATCGCGTGAATTATACTTTATATGGCAAAACAACGTTTGCCGGGTCAGCTAGTTTATCATAAATGAGTGGGTTTCGGCTTGAAGAACTTTAACTAATTAAGATGGCCCTCACTTACATAAGAACAAAGAATCATTGAATCATAAGCGAGTTTGGTCATTGCTGCATTCCGCTTTGAAGGTGGTGGCGTTTTTTAGTGAAATATTTTCTATGCTATAACTATATTTAGGTATTTTTATTTAAAACATCAAAAACAGCATCAAAAGTATTTCCAATTTTTAGGCTCATGTTTCGATATATTCTTAATTTTGCTACTGATCCTGGATAAGATACTATGCCAAATTGATGAAAATATTGTATTTTCATCAGTTCTTGAAGTGATGTTATGTTGACCATCGCATCATCTACCGTTTATCAACTATTCCATAGATAATCAAACATTATCAATGTATGTCTATCTACTTCTAGAATGATCTTAGAGTTAGAATTAATAAATGATGTTTATTTGATGTTGATGACTCTAAAAAAGGATGGAAGTTTATAACCGTGACTTATATAAGCAGTTCTCAAACCAGTACAGGGATTACATAAACAATCAAAATCTATGGATTTTCTTTAGCGTTAATTGATCGTTAAAGTGCATTGTTAACATCAAAGTCTTATCTTTCATCAATAAGCATTCAATGTTCCGCCGGATCACTGGTGTGTGGAGGCACCTGCTTCTTTATATTCCTAGAAACAGTTCCGGTTTAGACCACAAGCAAATTAAGCAATTGTTTACGGCATCACGTCTCGGGCCGCACTGTAAATATAAAAAAAAAAATTAATCAAGAAAATTTTTTAGTGTCAAATCTACTCCATGTATTTCTATTGTCTTTCGTACATATTTAAAAGCATATACAGGATGTCCCAAAGTTATGGGACATGAAGGGAAAGTACCTTAAATATCGAAGATAGGATATTTTACTGAAAGAAGACTTTATGTTATTTTTGAAAGTTAGTACTTCTGCATTCAAAGATTTTCTAAAAATTACTTGCCTCGTCTGGGAATCGAACCGACTGTAATGTAAAAAAAAAACCCCTACTTTTATAATGCCAATCGAAAGAATGGCCAAAAACTAATAACTCTTCTTAAGTAACATAGTATTTTAAAAGAAAGGAACAACGTAAAATGAATGTTTTCCTACTTGGATTGGTACGAATGGACCGATTAGATGGCTCGCCAGATCCCCGGACCTTACACCATTAGATTTCTTCTTTTGGGGATACGTGGAAGAAATGCTATACAAAAAACGATACGAGAACATGGGCGAGTTACAAACAGACTTGTGCCATATCATATCGAGTATTCACCATAAAATGATAAGAAAATCAGCGGACTCATTAAAAGATTGGCGATTTGCGTAAGACAAAAGGGATCACATTTTGAGCATTTAATTAATTAATTTACAAATAAATACCCACTTAATTGACTACTTTCTTTTAAAATACTATGTTATTTAAGAAGAGTTATGTATATTATAAGGTTCTATCTCATCTTCTACGAAGGTAACGTCAATTTTCACGGGAGTTATAGATTTCGATATATACCTACCGGCGTGGAGGAATCCTAACCGTAAAATATGCTGAACTGTTTTGCAAACGGTTTTACTACCTCTAAATCACTCGAGAATAATCCTTACTGGTACTTATAAAGGCGCATTTAATTCATTGAGCCAATCATAACTGAGCTGTAAAGTGAATATTCCAGCATATCATATATACATAATAGAAATATACTAGCATATACACAAACTGTAACGGTGATACAGCAAGATAGAAAAGTAAACGAATCTATAGTTACTGTTACCGATTTTAATTGACAAGTCGTAAACAGTCAAACTCTTGACACTAGCACGTTTAGTAGTTTGAATATACCACTAGCTAACGCACATATTGACAAATCAAAATCGGTCACGTATTATCGGGCTGTCAGATTGTGTATACGCTAGTATATTCAAAGTTAACCATTTATAACAATAGAGGCGCCGGTTCGAATCCCGCCCGTCCGATATCATATCTATCTATATTTATTTGACCATTTTCGGTGAAGGAAAATATCGTAAGGAAATCTAAACACACTTGCAAATATATTCAAAAGGTTCTGTCTGAAATGTTAAACTAGCACTGCGCTTGATTGAAATCAGGTTGTTTTCACGCAAAACAGGCACACAATAATCACACCTGCTGTCTACACAGGTTACCCCGCTGTATTTGCATCCACACAGATATCCAAATTTTTTGAGTTATCTTGAGTGTAATTGTCTTCAATCAATTCGACACGTGTTTCGCATCTACATAAGAAATCCTCAGGAGATGTTTACTCACCAAAATATGAAGTCTCGTGCCAGAATTTCTCTTTGGGAAAACCGATTATTAATAAATAAAAAATGAATAAGTCTTAGTAATGAACTATTATTAACAGTGGCTATCACAATAGAGCACATTGGTTGGAGTGAAACAGTACTTCCATGCCACTAAAGCAGCTTTACCAACCATAAATAAAATAATAATAATAATAAACTTTATAAGCAACATAATTACAGTGCAGGACATATTATTAGGTCGAAATTTATATCATTAAAAAGATACCTTTAACAAAACAAGTAATTTCAACATAATATGTAACAATAATTAAGAATAATGAATACAGACCTAGTGGAATTTAAAAAGGAATATGATGATAATAACATTGAGGAGCAGTGCAATCAATTGTCGCTGCCTTCATCCAAAGTATTCCGGCGATCTTGATCGTCGGTCCATCTTGTCAGGTTTACCAACACTGCGTCTTCCGGTACGTGGTCGCCATTTTAAATGAGACTTAACATCTTATGTCTCAAGGTGACGAGCGCAATTGTACTGCCACTCAGAATTTTTGGGTTTTTCAAGAATCCTGAGCGGCACTGCATTGTAATGGGTAGGGCGTATCAATTACCATCAGCTGAACGTCCTTTTTTTATGGAATAGGAGGACAAACGAGCGTACGGGTCACCTGGTGTTAAGTAATCACCGCCGCCCACACTCTCTTGCAACACCAGAGGAATCACAAGTCCTGCTCGTCTCGTCCCTTATTTTAATAAAAAATAAGCAATGTTAAAATGATCACATACCTATTGAAATTTTAGGGGATTCAAAATATGTAGAGACCAAAGAGTGCACTAGGTACTTTTGCATTTTTATGTTTAAAATCACAGTCACTATAATATATACATAGTATCGCCTTATTATTACAGTATTAAATTTATCCAATTCTTATTATTGACAATGCTAGATTTTAACAGCGTTTATAAGTTTATTAACTTAATTTTCATTTAATTTAATTATAGTAAGGTTTGATACTTAAATACATTAAGCCAATTGCAAGCCAATCGGAGGCCCACTCAGTATACGTCGAGCCGTTTGAGGCTCAACACTGATTTTTAGTGGGCACCGTGCTTCGCAGCACGGACATTGACCACGACATACAAATACATTTATAGCTTAAAATACTAACATAATATTACTATACTAAAGGTAAACTAATAAAATATAATATGTAACAGTACTTTGATTTTTATAATTTTATAACATAACCTACCTAAGTACACTAGTGTAAAAATAGTATTAGGGAATGTTTTTAGTTTTCACAGAATATCATTATTAAACCTTATTTTAAATCAACTTATCCCCCTAACACGGCAGACTACCCGCTCATAAAACGCTGACGTATGTCCGTTTATAGGCCCAATAATCACTTTGAAAAATGGCCCCCATTACTTTCAGAACACATAAGGGACGATACATATGATTAAGGGATTATACGTGCTGCAATATACCTTCTTGATGATGCCGTGTCGACGGTAATGGGGATTCTAGATTGTTTGGTGCAGATGTGGAGATATCAAAGCGCTAAGCGAGACTTGTATGTCACATTTATTGGATATTATAATGAAATTTGGAAGGAAATTGTGTTCATGAAACCTCTCTGTTTAGCTAAACAGGTAATCGATCTTTCGAAGCACTTCAAAATATGTCCTATGAATATACTGCAAAATTACTAATAGTCTTAAAATAAACGTTATCTATATTTTATTTGAATTAGTTAATAGTAGAAAATTTATTGAAGTAGGCGTTACTTTGCGGAAATCCATAATTATCCAAATGATTATTTGAGTTTTCATTAATGTTAATTCCGCCAATATTTGTCTTTAAACGATTCGACAAGTCCTGAGGATGCCTCGTGTAGAAGCGGAACACGTGTCGAATTGTTTAAAGACAAATATTGGCGGAATTAACACTAAAGAAAACTGAAATCATTTGGTTAGTTAATAGTCATTACTTTGAAGACATTGTTTTTACTTACATACTTACCTGTAGATTAATTTATACCTTTTTACTATATTAAGTTTCTCTTTTTTGTGATTATTTAGTTTTAATATAAGCTCTTTACGCCTGAAACACAGGTTTACCTACTTCAGGAACAGTGTTAACTAGCTTTTAAGCAAGAATTGTATTATTTGATAAATTGAATTGAATTGAATTGATGCATAAAGGTATTGTGTCATATATCATATGTTTTATTTATTTATTTTTATATTTATTATGATTAATAAGAACTAAAGTGCTGTCATATATGATACAAGATTTGAGGTGAGGAGATTTTCTATCAATCTGAATATAGAAGATTTCAAAATGTATATAATAAATACCAGTGGGAGGCTCCTTTGCACAGGATGCCGGCTAGATTATGGGAACCACAACGGTACCTATTTCTGCCGTGAAGTGGTGATGTGTAAGTATTTTTGTGTTTCGGTCTGAAGGGCGCCGTAGCTAGTGAAATTACTGGGTAAATGAGACTTAACATCTTATGTCTCAAAGTGACGAGCGCAATTGTAGTGCCGCTCAGAATATAAAAAGAACCCTGAGCGGCACTGCATTGTAATGGGCATTGCGTATCAATTACCATCAGCTGAACGTCCTACTCGTCTCGTCCCTTATTGTCCACAAGTGACGATGATGAAATAACAAACATAAAAAAATACACACAAATCGAAAACCTCCGCCATTTCATAAGTCGTTTCAAAAGTATGTAAACATGTTAAAGTACAATATTTAATAATTCCTCTCACCTGTCCTCGACCGTAATGTAAACACATTTTCCTGAAAACAAGCTAACCCACGGTTACCGGTTTATAACAGTCATATTTAATTCAGTATTCAGACCCTTCCGTCAATCCACGGATTAATTAGAGGACACACCTGTTCACCTAGCCTGTAGCCCCGGACATTGACTTTAATTATTTCAGCTGTAAATTAGTTTTAGCTTTGACGAAGCATTGACTAATTAATTGCTCGATGCGTTTGTTATTTGTCAATCTTCATTGTAGACAACTTAATGGTCTAACAGATAAAATTGACATAAAGTTATACCTGAGAATAAGCCAAGAATATTATGCAAAATGTTGACATATTGCTGACAGCACTGTCAATACAATGATAATTCTTATATATATATATAAATTACATTGACGCATTTTACACATTATCGTGCCCCAAACTAGGCATAGCATGTACTAAGGGTACAAGAAAACGATATTTTTATTTTTTTTATAAATATAAAACAAATTTTACATTGCGGTTTCAAAGCACTAAAAACCAATGAGGTTTGTACAATTGCTAAATTAAGTCGACAGCAACAGAGTTAAATTAATAAAAGAAAAAATAGTTCACAATCGTTAGAAACTTAGCTATACATTATAATTTTACAAATAAAAGTAAAAGTACTTGATACAATTAATAGTTAAGCACGATAAGTTGATCGGTGGTCAGTCAAGTCTTAAAAAGTATTTTTTTAAATTTGTCTCAGTCAACGTGTCAGTCAATTTAATACAATATATTTACATAAACAAACATAAATACATATAAACATCCATGACTCGGAAACAAACATCTATATTCATCATATAAATGATTGCACCTACCGGGACTCGAACCCGGGACCTCCAGGTTACTAGTCAGGGTCACTAACTATTCGGCTATATGGTCCCCGAAAGTACCGATCACAAACCAAATGTCTATTTCTAAATATTTATTTAATTTATTGATTAAGAAAATGTTTACAAATAGACATTTTGTTTGTGATTGGATTTATTCGGACGTATAACGTTTCCCGCGTTTATTTGCAAGGCTGGTTGACACTCGGAAAACTTCAGAATTATCATTGTATTGACAGTGTTGTCAGCGATATAGTCAACATTATGCATATTCTTGGTTTATTCTCAGGTATAACTCTATGTCAAGTTTATTTGTAAGGCCGAAGAAGTTTATTTGTTTTAAAATCTATATCACATTAACAGGCAATTAAAGGCGCGAAGTTCCGTACCAATACCGAGCAAAAAATCACGTTTGTTGTATGGAAGCCCCATAATGTTTGTTTCATTTAAATTTAATTATTTATTTTTAAAGTGAATATATAACTAAATATTGTAAAAATATTTCAAGCGTCTACCTTTTGCCGTTATCAATATCGAGCGAAAACGAGGAAAATAAATCTCGTCTTGTGTTTGGAAGACTCATTAAATATTTATTTTTTGCTGTTATTTTGTTATAGTTATGGCGCCAACAGAAATACATCATCTATCAAAATTTCAACTGTCATTCTGTGACGGTTCATGACAGACGGGCAAACGGAAAAGAGTTCCGTTTTTATCCTTTGGGTACGGCAGACTAAACTTCACGAATGCGAATAAAAAAATGGCCGCCATTAAATTAAAAAATGTGCTAATGACCACACGGCTGTAGTGAACACTTCATCAAGACGAGGAAATGGAAATAAAATATGGCATAATGAAGAAATATGATGTATAGAAATAAAATATTATTATTTATTACGAAAAAGTAAAGTGGTAATTAGAAAAAGCGGTTTGTGTTTAAGACAACACGGACTAAAGTTAAAAGTTTATTTTATATTCTTACTAGCTGACCCAGCAAACGTTGTATTGCCGATATTAAAATCGCGATACAAAAGTAACTGTTGATCGTAGATGGGTGAAAATTCGAAGTTGTATGTATTTTTTAATGCTGACTCATAATCAAACAAAATTAAAAAAAAAATGCGTGGACCACCCTTAACATTTAAGGGGATGAAAAATAGATGTTGTCCGTTTCTCAGACCTACCCAATATGCACTCAAAATTTCATGAGAATCGGTCAAGCTGTTTCGAAGGAGTTTAACTACAAACACCGCGACATGAGAATTTTATATATAAGATATTAATATACATTATTATAATTTTGTCTACTCTGGTAAATTTGCTTGGTCGCGCTCCATTAGTAAATACGAGCTGATTTTACCCAAACCAGTGCTCAGAGGGCTTAAAGACGTTTCACTTCCAAAACATTATTAAAAAAAAATTAAAGTATTATATCTGTAAGGTGGTACAAAATCGTGGGCGTCTCAATATTTTTTTAATGATAGTAAGGGACGTTCAGCTGATGGTAATTGATACGGCCTGCCCATTATAATGCACTGCCACTCAGAATACTTGATTAACCCAAAAAATTCTGACCGGCACTACAATTGTGCTCATCACCTTGAGACATAAAATGTTAACTCTTATTTGCCCAGTAATTTCACTAGCTACGGCGCCTTGCTTATCCATAATCTAGCCGGCATCCTGTGCAAAGGAGCCTCCCACTGGTAAACTACAGTATCTCAACAGTCATGCTGTATAATAAAGATAAATAAATATTTTTTTTACGATATCAAATCGAATGATATATTGTTATGTACTGGACAGAAACACGATTTTCCATCGTGAACGGTGCCTCCGCCTTCGTCCGGCCATTTTCGACCGGATATTTTAAATAATGTGTCACGAGTTTGATTTAGAGGTTGGCATTTATAAATCAAATTCAGTGGAATGGACGGAAGCTAAGAGGGTGTTTCGTAGGATCGGTCACTGACCGTTGAAGCATTCAGGGGCAGTTCGCGAGCCATTAAAATGCTGCTTCTTTCAGACGTTTGTACAAATATACCAAAACTATAATCGATAAATAATCTTAATGAGAAAACTGTGACATTTTTGAGATTAATTTTGAAAGTAATAATTTTATTTAATTTAGTTATCTTTCTTAAAATATTCGTTTCGGTAAAAACATCCTATAGTGATTATATTTAATGATACGCGCGCGCATGCGTGCCTAAATACAAAGTTTCAAGGTTTTATATTAATGTTTTCGATAATGACAATACAAACTGCCATCCCCTATTTCAACCCCTCCATTTATTTTTTGCAATAAAAGGTAGGTTATGTCCTATTTCAAGCTCTAGTCTATCTCTGTACTAAATTTTATCAAAATTTGTTCGGTGGTTAAGGCGTGAAAGCGTTACAAACAAACTTATAATAACATTAATATTAAATAAGGATGTAAAGAGAGGTACTATTCACAGACTATTAGTTGAAGTTCATATTAGAATATACTAAAAAATTGCTGATTTACTTTTATTGACTTTAGGTTCATGAACTAAATATTTGTATTTACTAATTTTTTGTGAGATACAAATAAGTTAGCGGCATTTTACAAGCCTCACAATTTGGCTAATCCCAAAATTAATTTACATTGAATACTAAGCAGCGGTGCGGTCAGACACTCAGGTGCGAATAATGCCTTTACAAATGATGCCCGGACAGTAAACAAACTGACGGACAGACTTACATTTGTCAGTGTAGATTTTATATATTTCTATTGCTATGTAGTATTTAAATTGATAGCTTCTGATGGAATTATAATGGAATTTCGTTACAATAATATTTTAAATTATTAACCTGATAGCGGTCGCTCCATTCCCAATCTGAGGTATCTTTAACGAAATAATTTATGTTATAGTGACCTTTACCACATAAAAGTTTAAATAATTATTTTGATTTTCGTAATACACTTATGTTTTATATCTGAGATCATGTTATAGGAACATAAAATAAATAAAAATAATATCGAAACACTTTTAATATTATCTTACAGATTATGTTGCCCCAAACTAGGCATAGTCTGTACTATGGGTGCAAAACAACGATATTATATTTAATACAATATATTATGTACTTACTTAAACATACATAAATACATATAAACATCCATGACTCGGAGACAAACATCCATATTCATCATATAAATAAATGCACCTAACGAGATTCGAACCAGCAACCTCTACCTAAGTAGTCAGGGTCACTAACCATTCGAGTATATGGTATATGGGTCGTCGTAATGCCCCATAAAAGACTTACTAACTCGAGTGAACCGAGTAGATACAAAACAGGTCACTCATTCATGAATTCTTTTGTAACATCGTACAAGATTACACTTTATTTTTTAAATCAAATTAAAAGAAAAAAAACTATAATTATGTGTACGCTGCTGTGGTTAAATTTGTTATGACTGATCACACTCCAATAGTTAAGTCGAGCCGACTTTACTGAACGAGCGGGACATAGACAAGCGTGACTATGATGGAAATGTAAATCCTGATAATATAAAAGAGTGACAATGAATTTCTTGCTTCTTCTTCTCATTAGCTCAACCCTTTACGAGGTAGCGGTAGATTCAATAAGAAAAATTTTTTTGGACATTCATAAGTGTCATTTCCTTGACCTACATGAATAAAGTTATTTTGATTGATTGATTGATTTAATATGCTTATAACTGACAGCCCCTGTGGAGGGCCTCCATGGTGGCAGTGGAATCTGCTGCGCATGTACTTCTGCATTGTCCAGGTGTAGCGACTTACCGGTCTCAACAGCTTGGTACCCCAAACACTCCCGGAAGTCTTTAGGAAGGAGAGGAGGTTGCTAAGGTTTCTAGAGGAATTGGAGTGGCAGGAATAACATATATATTCCCACACATGCAAAATAGGCGCGCAGTCGTCAAGTTGCGGAGGTAAGCCCGGTTATAGACTTGATTTGATTTGATTTGATACCAAACCATACCATACTATACCAAACCATACTATAGACAAGCGTGACAGTCTCATTCAATAACCACATAACAGAGCTCTCCGCGCGTCATAAGTTTTAACTTCAAAAGTATCAGATTTAAAATGTTTTTTCAAAAACCACTAACAGTATTTATTAATGGAGAAATAGAGCGAGACATAATATGTTTTATGTGAAGCGGAAACCATAAACTAAACGCATTGTTAGAAATATCTTTTTCCGTGTCATTGATCGTTTTCGACATTTCGATAGAAATAACATGATAAACTAGCAGCCGTAAAGGAGGAGCGGCTGGCCGTTCTACATGGATTAGCCATTTTAATTATTTAGTCTAATCCAGACATCAAGTGGTGGGGATGATATCATAATTTGTGGCGTGTCTTGCGAAGCTGGAATTCGGCCTGAGGAATCAGGTTGAACAGCTCTTCGGAACACTCCCGTGATAAATGCGGTAAAAGACACACAATGAAGCGACGTCCTCACGCAACGCTATGTGATCCAGCTGTTCACAGAGCACTGAGTCCCCGAAAATTCGAACGGCTCTGCGTTGCACGCGGTCAAACAATTCGATGAATTATACTGGGGTTATATACCAGAAATGGCTAGACCTGCACTTTGTAAAGTGCTTTAATGTCGGCCGGCCAGTCTCTAATGACACAGGTTATACTTCACAGTATTAATCACTTTTAACCTAACATTAACATATGTGTAACAACAAAATTTTATGACGATACGTCACTCGAACGGTTAGCTCATATGGAAGAGTACTCGCACGGAAGAGGTCGTGGGCTCGAGTCCCAGATCGTAAATTAAAACAAATTGTTTTCAAATTTTAATTTAAACATTTGTTTACCATGTATGAAATAAAGTTTTATTTATTATAGTAAACAAGGAAACAACAAAATGCGCGTATATGTCGCGCGACAATTGAGCACAGTGTCTACTAATTACACTGTAATTACAACTAACGCTCATATTACATCAGGCGCTCTCTTTGTACTGTAACGAGCGTATAATTTGCTTTCATTTATTTTACATTTACAACAGAATGTGTTATTATTAGAATATTATACGCGGTCATTACAATTGTAAAATATTCCATGTAATATTGCAAGTTCTTTCCAAATTTTGATGGTGCCAGAAATAAATTCCATATGAAAGATGAAAGAACGAAGAAATCAGAAGACGAAAGAACCAGCAATGGAGGTAGCAAGTGATGTTTCAAAATTTCCTCTCTTCTATTAAAAATAAATAAATATTTATAAAAAATTACAAACTTTTAGTTTACATCACAAAGTGCTTAACGTGATAACCTCCTTTTATGACTTCGGGAAAAATGGCAATAGCGAGCAATGTTTGTTTTCGTTTTGTCTGTATTTATTATATTGCGTATCTTTGGGGACATAAACCGTGCATAAATGCATCTGTGTTTTCACAACGAGCAGAGCTCGACTTATCCCTACACTTCCTATATTCATATTCAAATTCATATATTTTATTTATCCAAAATAGGATATTGTCAATCACTTATTTAACGTTAAAATCTACCACTTATTCGAAAATATATCCCTCAGACCTGAGAAGAACAGGCGCAAGAAAATCAGAGGGCATTTTTTTGGAGTTTGGTCTGAGGTTGAGGCATAAATTGATTGTAGTTTCTTCTCGTTCAGAAAATTGTTTAAAACCTTATTTTGAATAGTAATATATGAATTTGAATTTAGTCTATGGGAAAGAAAACTGGGTTTATTTACCAAAAAAAGGTTGTAATTTATAAAAATTAATAACATTTTAAAGCCTAATTGATCGAAAGTTATCTGAAAGTTAAATATATCATCCAACAGTTCCCTGTAACAAATTGAGTTAAAACCATCTTTAAAACTTAAGTTCATACTATAGTGTTTGAAAACAGATCGGCAAACCGGATGTTGTTTCAACTTGTCCATTACACTTAGTAAAGTTAGTGGATAAGTAGTTTAAATTTCCGATTGTTTGGCATTTGATGTTTGGGTCCAAATGGATATAAATGGATCAACATTCATTGAAATATGTGATATATTTAACTTAAATTGGTAATTAATTTAACATTCATAAATTAAGATTACAAATTTTATTTGTATTTACACTCGGAAGTGACGGAAAAAATAACAAAATGAGAGAGCGACATCTTAAGTCAATTTCCTAATATATGCAAATATTGGGGTTGAGCAGGTTATCAACTGTAAAGTAGATCCTGTAGGTGGAGCGATGAACAAGACACATCAAGGTTTATGAACGATGCGGAACCCGAATTTGCGACCTCTTGGGATCCGTCCGAGCGCTATCACCAACTGAACTCATGAGACACGTAGAAGACTTGAACGGCATCGTTCATATATTTTGATTACAAATCTAATTTGTATAATAAATCCTTAGTAAATTGTTTAACCAACAACGTAATAGAACCTTCATATTAGTATTTGCATGTAGGGCCGTACAGATTACCGATATATATATTACTATAATTATTCATTAAATTTAGTTCTGATAAGATCTTCCATTTAATCCTGTATCTCTCTCTAGATGACGCATAGGCCTCAAACGATAACTCAGGAGTCATAGAGGGAGGGAAATTGTTTCCATGATGTATGCCCCTCTTAGTGTGATTCACGACTGGTATTGAGATGAAAACAAACTGATTTCATATTTTTTTAGGGTTCCATCGCCTAACATACAAAATTCCTGTCGTAAACACTTAAGTTGTAAGGGATTTTCCCTTATATTATATTAATGAATGAATACTTTATCTTATTTTTTTGTAGTTGTTAAATCCTTTTTTATCGATTTTTTTGCGTAGGTGCGTTTATCTAACACTTCAAATGAAAATTGTGTATACATACATTTAATATGTGTGTTTATGAATGTATGTATATATATCCTATAGTGTGTTAATTTATTGCCTTAAGATATAAATAAAATCTACACTTTTAGGTTACTTGGAAGAGAGTATAGTTAAATTGTGCTACCACACTTTTTATGTACAAATTGTAATATTATATTTTAGTGTATTAATGATTTTCATTCAATCGACAGAATTAACTTGAAAAGTTACGCTCAGCCACTTTTTTAAATTAAAAGTGATTGTTAAGACAGACCTAAATTGTTAGTTAGATTGAGAAAAAAAGCTTTTTCATAATTCGTTGATAGTACAGAATTGCTGGCGAAATTTTGCACGGAGCTCGATGTTCTTACCCCTCGAAGGCAACGCTAATGTTAAACTTTTTTTGTGCTTACAAATGTTACATTAAGAGGAACGTCTGTTGTGCGGCGCCTTTTTTTTATTTTGACTGAAATAGTCCAGGGCTTAAGCTCTATAAAGCCCACTGCATGTTGGTCAACCTTACACACAACCTTTGAATACCTTCGGTGGTGTTTTCTCATTATGTTTTCCTTCACCATAAGAACATCGAGAAAAAACTGAATGAGTTCGGAACTGAAAACACATTGATAGCCTCTGTGCTTCCGAAGCTCATCATGCCGGTCACGCAGTTACCAGTATCTCAATACAGTTATTGACAAGACTGAAACAAAAAATATCGACAAAATTATATAATAAATAATGACCAATTTTTCATACAGTGAATACAAGACTTTGAAATTAGTGGCTCGGAACCATAGAGACATTTGCTTATCTCCCCTTTTTTTTTAATTATAAGGACATGGCTGTTGTTGGAATTTGACAGCATTATGATATTCGGTTCCTTAAAGTAATCATATCAGGAAGACCGAGGTCTTTAATATAAGAGATTTATCACAAACATTTCTATAACTCGAGTAGAACCTTGTGGCTAAATGATTTAACAGTGCAGTTATAAAAAAGGCGTATGGGACAACACGACAGAAGTTAAAACTTCACCATAATTGAAAGACTTACTTTAAAGACTATTCTTTTCATATATATAAAACATGCACAAGAGTTTTAATCCACCTTTCTGAATAGTCCTCCAAACTCGTTATCGCATTGTGTAAGACCGCCTTAATCTGATTAAAATTACATTTTTTCAAGAGCCTCCGCCGGAACAAATTTGGAGCTGTTATAATTACACGTTAATGTTTAAATACAGGTGTTGCCCTAACCGTGTATTTAATAAACAACAAGGGGTAAACTCGTTAAACATGGGGCAACATTCATTTGTTTCCACTTGAATTATTCATTTGCAGTGCGTTTGGCGCAAGTTCGACATGAATATAACCATACATATACCATTCATAATTACGTCTTCGAATTCAACTTAATCAACCAGGGGTTTTATAGATATTTTGTAATAAATTTCAATAATGATCGGTGGAAAATGATAATGACAATAATATGTTATGGACAAAATACCTTAAAGGTTTAAAATCAAAAGGTTAGCGTTTATACAAAGCTTTGATGAGATTATGAATCATGGAATATTTGCTGAAAAAAAGGAGACTGATCTACTACTATTACTACAACTATAGGCCCAGGCTCTTCAAAATTATGGACGGCATAATGAACCGCCAGCTCTTGGTATACCCTCGGTCTAGACGAAGCCAAATCGCAGGACCCGTTTGTTCTCATGTTCCATACAGAAAACATTACCGCTTCATGTCAGTAAAAGGCGCCGCCATGATGTACTAACAGGTCTCCCACTGGTAAATGATGACAAATATGCAGCCGTTCCTCAAGAGATTCCTTTGATATTTCTTTGTAGAATGCACATTTGTAATGCGAGCTTGCTTAAAGCGAAATATTTTATTTCTACCGAAGAATGCAATGTCCTTTGTAAGCAAGAATAAATTGCCGACAGAGGTGGACTTGCATTTAATCTTGGACTCCACCGGTTGCATTATAAAACTTTTTAATTTTAATTTTTCTGATGTTGGTAAGATCGGCTTCACATGTTTTATTGCTATATCAGACGAAAGTATTGGAGGACTGAATTATTCAAAAATTACAACACGCATTGAGCTTGTGAATTTAACAAGGCGTAAGTATATACTGCTACTTTAACTGGTAGTTAATAATGAATAACGGAAAACAATAGTTAAAAAAAAATCACTTACCTTCAATCGGGGTGAAAAATGGAATCAGGACGTCATCTAGGCGAAGCGTTCTGTAAACACAGTTAGTGTTTTCTAAGAATGTACGAATGACGAAGAAGGGTCGACCAACGAAGGCCTTGTCGTTGTTTGTTTTCGTCGCGGCTGCTGACATCGTGTTGTAATTAGCAATGGAAAAACTGACACCTTCTAGGCTGTCGATGCTAATATCGTTTCAAGTTGTATAGATATATTTGCCATACAATATACATACTTAATAAATATTATTGAAATAATTACATGTGATTTACTATTCAACAGGATTTTTTTACTACTAAGTCATTTATGTCATCTTGTTGATCGTTTATGCGTAGAAATAATGCAAATGGCCGCCTGAGAAATAGGAAGTCGAGGAGAAGGGTTGAGTTACTTTTTATTACATTTTATTATCAGCAAGTTTTGTATTCTTTATTCAATTTTAAATGGTCATATTATATTCATTACATATTTTTTTAACGTAACATTATGTAAATTATGTGTAAATGATACCAAATTGGTGGTGCAGAGTCTGGCATGGTCCTTAGCGCCTAAACTATGTTTTGACTTTTGATACTTAACAGCGACATAGCACAGATAATATTTAGGTTAGAACAAACTGACAAAATGACTTTTGACATCTTGCGAGGGTCGTGTGTGTAGGAGGGACGTGTGGCGGGGGACGCGAGCAAAACCGTGTCGCTCTGAGCAAAGAGAAAAGAATGGTTAATCGAGATACTGTCAACGATTAGCTATATCTAAAATCGTAATAATATTCAAATATGCAAATCTGTTATCTGTCATGCTGTTAGGTACGTCTAATTAGTAAAATATCACCAAATATATTAAATTAAAGTCCACCACCACGTCTTCTGTCCGACTGCTCGCGATAAACTCAAAAACTACTGCACCGATTTTCATGTTATATCCACAAATAGATAGCGTGGTTCTCGAGGAAGTTTTAAGTATATAATTATTAAGTTTTTGTACACATTTAACATTAACAAAATTTGTTGGAGGTGTCCCAAAAAATAAGCCGTCTGGGAGCTTTCAACGAAAACACTGTCTAAACCCTTTCCAATGTAACAAAATAATGTACCTATAGTGAAATTGTGAAACTTATATAGGTCTACATAAAAGTCCGCGATGGCATATGTCTATGGATATATCTCTTAAGGATAACATACTTTATCCATTTTAATACTTAAAAAAATTGGCAATTTCAAGCGGTAATATAAAAGCTGTTTACACAAATACGATATTAATCCTTATCATGTTTTATTACTACTTATTATATATTCATTCAGAAATACGTTTTTGTTTCATTACTAACTCATTAACCTTGATTTGTTTACACATTACCGATGGCTTTAGACTACCTTATTCCCTAGGCTGCCATTTTTTTTTTCTGTTGACGGAACAGGATGTGTCAGGTCAGCTAGTGTAGAATAAAAACACAACATGTAATTTTTTTAAAGATAAATTAATTTACACCCTTCGAAGAGAACTTAAAAACCGCAAAACTCTTTTAATTAAACACATATTTTACATGTCACTTTCAATTTAATCCTCGACGTACAAAATGTTAGCAACTGTCTCAAGAAGCAGGTCAAAGTATACATAATTGATAAGAGCTCCCGGCTGAGTAATGAACTGAAAGAGATAGGGCGTTGAATGGCTCCTGCGGTGAATGACGGCGTTATCTCTTCGTTACATATGATGCCCTGGTACTTTTAGAAATGTTCTCAACAAAGTTGCTTCTTATTTTTCTTTATTTTTTACGACGGAGCGCAACTTCGCCATTTATTAATTGATTTACGATTAAGAAAAATTATTAAAATAGACGTTTTTTTGGCAGATGTCAATAAATAATTAATTAATTTAATATAATTAATAATAATTAGTTAATTTCTATATGAGTTGTTAGTCTACATGCAGAATGCACCTAATCTCCGACCGATGCACTGGGTTAATCGGCAACGTAAAAATCTGTTTAACGTAAAAATAAGACACGTGTTTCGCCTATACGCGAGGTATCGTCAGGAAATGTTGCCTCGCCGGCTTAGTTTAGGTGCATTCTGCACTATTGTAGACTAACAAATCTTAGCGGAATTAACACTAAAGATAACATTAAGATAGGTTAAGTTAGTTAGTTACTTTTGGTTACAAAGAAAATTTTTTCTCATTGAAAACAAATAGACTGACACATGAGAATGATAATATAAATAATAATAAAAATAATAATTGTAATAAATAATGTACATTGTGTCTCGATTGTAACCAGTATTTTGGCAACGTCGCTAAGATTAGAACTTGGCTAATCTTAGCGACGTTGCCAAACTTACACTTAAAAAGTAATCAAAGGACATAATAATCAATGAAAGTAAGATAGTGACATATTTTTCATTGATAAGTAGGTAAGTTTAATCATTCATAATTTGAAGCTCATAGTATGCAGCGTTGCCAATCTTCTCGTAAAGGTGTGTGACATTGATATTTGATAATTATTTTGAAAGAAAGAAAAGAAACGATAAAAAAAACATAATTAAAAAAAAAGTGAGCCGTCATGGGACGCCTGGCACATGTGAAACATCGAAATTATTTTGTACAAGTAGCTAATAGGCACAAAGTACAAATTATGACAGGAACTA
The DNA here is from genome assembly GCF_905404315.1 of Leptidea sinapis. NCBI lineage: Eukaryota > Metazoa > Arthropoda > Insecta > Lepidoptera > Pieridae > Leptidea > Leptidea sinapis. The sequence continues at coordinate 31,413,180 of NC_066265.1, forward strand.
AATATGGCATGATAAAAAAATACAATATTACGAATTTTCTCCAGAAAGTGATGTAATACTCTTATTGTTATATATAATTGTTAAAATAATTATGTAAGTTCTGTTTTACGACAATAAACAGAACTTTTGAAATTTGGGTTATAATAAGGCCAAATTTTAATAATGTAGGTACTAGATTAGAATCACTGTTTAAGCATTTACTCAACAAATGAAAATAAAGTAATTATTAGTATTACAATGTAAAAATAATTATGTAAGTTCTATTTTACCACAATAAACAGAACTTTTGAAATTCGAAGTTACCACAAGAGAATTAATAGTACAAATTAATACGTATAGATGGCGGTAACAATAATATAGCGTGGCGACGCGTCGCCATGGCCTGTATCGCCACGCCAACAATCAGGTTTACCCTCCGCCTATAGATGTTTCACATCAAAAATATACACCATTTCATTCTAGTAGACGGCCTAGTTAATACCTTAGATGTATAAGTTGTATAAGTGCAAACATAAGCACTAAAGAAGGAAAATGTCATCTGTTATGCATTCGCAAGCGGAACTTAAATATTTTAGTCCATTATATTTTAGATTATAGTAATATTAAGAATAAAGTGAGTCATACATCTTTGTGCCGTTTGGTGTCGAGACACTTGGCCCGTGGGGCCCAGAGGCGCGGAGAATGTTCAAAATACTGTCTTCGCGCCTCAATAAGGCTATTGGAAGCCCCAGCGCTGGCAGCTATTTCGGTCAACGGATCAGCCTTGCTATCCAACGCGGTAATGCTGCCAGTATTCTTGGTACGCTTCCACGTAATGATAGTTTTAATTTTATGTAGTCGTAGTATTGTAAATATAGTTATAAGATTTGTTTTGTTTGAATAAGAGTATGTAAAGAATAAAGTTATTTTAAATCAATCCCTTCCCATACATATTATAGCTAGAAGTTATATACCAAGTTTGGTGTGTTAGTAAAATTTCATTTGCTATGAAAAATAATAATTTAAAACGAACCTTCGAATCGTACGTAAATTTTCACTCCTCCGTCATTGCGAATTCTCACTAATAATCAAGTCGCAATGCGCTATAATCTTTTGTCAGTTCATTTTCATATCAATAGATGGCACCATAGGGCACAATAGGGGACCTTTTAAAATTACCGGTTTTGGTTTGTACAGGAATTTCACTGAAGAGCTTTTACGCAGAGCTTTTAGCCAACAAAGCCTTTCACAATCGTGGACGGAACTCGGCAGTGCCTAAGCCGACCGGAAGTGATGGCAATTTGCATGCATTTCTAAAATATGCATGACATGCCAATTTGTCCGCAGCCAGTTTTCGAGTTAATATGCAAAATTATTTCAGTTTAGTAATGTTTATATCTAATATATAGATATAGGACTTAATCCGGTGCGAGTGTTTATAGTGTTAAATGAGTATTAAAAAAACCGGTCGCGACGTTAATATTCTAATTACTTAAGTAAAAAGTACAATAAGAGCTATGCAACTTTCTTTCTTAATCTGTTATCTGCGTATATTTTTTCATTTCTTTAGTTTTTCTTTATTTTAAGTAATGCAAAGTAACGAATAAAAACAAATATTTTTCTTTATTTATTAATATAAATTTGTGATATAAAATTGTGAATTATAAATGCCAAAAAAATAATTTTCAATAAATTACCCACATGTTTGATCTCATTGAAATCTGTCCATTGCTAGTCCAATTCAATAAGTAGTTAGTTACTGCGAAGAAATTTGTTGGCTGAAATATGGAAATAGGATGTAACGCTTTTTCGTTACGTAACATTTCACTTTATTATACTGTGCTGTAAGTCGCGTAAAAAAACTTCGTTGCAAAACGAATTCTTTACGTTTAGAAGAATAGTTGTTTCTTTCCATGTTGCAAAGAGAAAGTTTCCATTATTTCAACCTTACTTCATCACATCAAAATGCATCTAACTGTCCGAGGAAGGATCTATAGATTTTTATGAAAATTTTTACAGTAATGCCAAATAATATAGTCAGTCTTTTAAAACTACAAAGTTTAGTTTAT